>NC_072896.1:111521114-111821304 GCF_027943255.1 Anastrepha obliqua | reverse complement strand
TTTATTTAAGCGAAATCGCGCTTGCGATATATCAAAATCCAAATCATACATACATTCCTAAATCTTTACTAGGTATCCCAGTATTTTCGGTAACTATTGATTTTTCGATTTTTGGGTTATTTTTAATGTAGTCCCGGAGTTTCCGGACTCGTTCTGGAGCATAATCTTCTTAAATTGGTTTTCTAGGTTACTTGGGATACCGATATTTTCGATAACAGTGGATACCGAAGTTTCTGGATATTTTTAAAGTAGTCCCGAAATTTTGGGGTTAATACCAAAATGTATATTTCTTCCATTCGTAAAAAAGCTAGAAGCGCGTTTTTTTGCACTTTTTAGCTGAAAATAAAGGATAAATAGATTTTGAATATTATTTATTTAGCTCAAAACAACCCAAACAAAGCCCGAGCTAGTCCATAAAGTATGAGATACATTTTCTCAATCGTATTATTTAAAGTTTAGAATTAAAAATGTCGGGAGACATATTCTTCCTAACAATTTTTTTTATGTTTTTAATTATTTTTTCAATAATACAAAAAACATCGCTTCTCGATAGACAATGGCAAACCTCTAGCGTATTTCTGCGATAAAAAAGCTCATTATAAAAAAACTATCTGCCGTTTGGGGATGGCATAGAACTGTAGTTCCCTCGATTTGCGGAAAACATCAAGACGCACACCACAAATAGGAAAGAAGGAGTTCGGCCAAAATAATATTTGCCGACTGAACAAAGGGTTAAAAACAATAACGCCTGGAATGCGTGGTATTGGGTCCTAGATTTCAGTCTCGCAAGACTCACACAAAATCACTTTTACTGGGAACTGCTTATTTGATGTGATGCATAGCCGGCGTACGCTTTCAGTTTAACATTTCTATGAGAAATTTGAACATCTCTTTGAAATTTATCATTTGAGAGGTACAGCGATTTGCACAGCAAATGAAATGATAAACAAGCCGCTCATCTTGCTGCTTGCTTGCAAACTCACTGACGCCCTAATGTGAAGTTAAATATACAGATTTGCTACAATTGGCAATTCTAGCGCACACATCTACTGACATCGATAAGGAACATTTCAATTTGTCACAGTTGAAATTGAAATTATAAATCAACCACAAGGGAGAATATGTGAATGATTGACCGACCCTAAGAGCGATGAGATTTTCCATCATCAAAATCAAATAAAACTAATTAAATTGCACTAAATTAAGCTTTTTTATTAATATTTTTTTTATTACCTAATATCAGCTGGCTATTTATTTACAAGAAACAAAAAATGAGTCGATTAAATATTAATTTAAATTGATATCAGTTTCACAATGACAGATATTCAGGTGTATTAAAATAATTAAAATATTAAAATGCTTTACTGCCAGTTGACATTTTTTATCGCAAACTATAATATTTATAAAAAATAGAGTATCATTTGTGGATTCATAAAATATTCAGCGAAAATACATGTAATTTGCATAAATAATATAAAAAAACTGTAAAGAAAAAACTTTTCTCACGCCAATTTTTTTCGTGCAAACGCCACTCATGCCATTCGTTTGCCCATTCATATATTTTATTCGGCCTGAGGGAGTTAATCAAAGTAGCACGAAATTAATTTGGCTGTGGTCCACTCCGTTGATGTAGTCCCTTCCCTGCAGGGAATCTCATTAATGACAAACTTGTGCAGTTCTAGTGAATTTACTACCAGACTAATTCTAAGACAAGAACAAGTTCGAATTTCTACCTTTTTTAAGTGCAAAGTGACACAAAAATGATATATCAAATAAATAGAAAACAAAGAATAAATTTAATTTTTTCATATTTCAAAAATTAATATTTGATAGTTGTCGGTCTCCGCCAAAGTTTATGCAAATGTTTTTTTCTTTATTTAATTTCACATTATGTTCGTCACGGTATCTGGCGTTAGATTATCAATTTCTTGGCGAATGTTCTTCTTAAGTACCTGGGGTAACTGCGGCTTGCTTACGTAGGCCAGTTCCTTTAAGAAAATCCGTAGGAATGACCACATACGTTCTTTGACTGAAAGAATTTCGTGCGGGCAACTTGGTACTAGTGAGGCTTTAGGCTAATTTCTCTAATTTTCTCTTTTAAATCTGATTTCTATGTTTTTTGCATATTTAGAAAGCCTGACGCATCCGTAATTTTGTGTTATTTGAGTTATGGAACTTTGACTGAAAGAATTTAGTACGGGCAACTTGGTACTAGTGACGTTTTAGGCCACATATGCGGTCATTAGATTAGGTGATCTCGCTTGCCAACCAAAATTCCCTGATTTTGCAATGAAAAACTGTTGCTTAAAATCTTCACGATGTACAAAGTTGTGTTAACGCTGGCATCGTCTTGTTGGCAGCTCATACGTATAACTCAACTCTAAATCAACTAGTTCGGGTGATAAAAAATCTTGCGACTTGAGCCGATATCATTCGCTGCGTTTTCTTTGTCGTCCTCAAAATAGGAGGTCCTGATCAAGGAGTGTTGGTTGACCAAAATACGGTATTTTTTACATATCCAGAGAGAAGAAAATTCACCTCGCTCCTCATCACTAAATTCTCGAAAAACTCAGATATTTCGTAATTCAGCTGCAGCAACCTCAGCAGGTTTTTCGGCCAGCTAACACAGTCTTTCGGTTTCCCGACTACTGCAGTCTCCTCCAGGCAGAATAGATGACAATAATAAAAGCCCTGACACTGGTGTAGTGTGAACCGAAACCTGGAGATGATATGTATAAGTACATTTTCACTGATAGCCAGGTGGCGATAAAATCCCTCACAAAGCAGCCGATAACCTCAAAGAGAGCCATGAAATGCCGCACATCTTAATAAGATGGCTGAGTAATTTCACTTAAAGGAAACTTCGTTGACTGATAAGTACACAGACAATAACATAGACATACCCTTAGTACTCTTGTAAAGTACTTATTTTTTAGAGAATTGTAAGAGTAGCAAATGAAAGATGGCACAATGAAACCACCTGCAGAATCGCCCGACAATTGTGGCCGACCACGTGTGGAGCGTTAACATTAAAAATCTGATGAATTTCATCAGTAGCACAAAGCGGTTGACGCAAACGCAGCACAGTCATCGTTCGTAATCCACACACTCTAAACCCACCCTCCTAACCATCGCAGCACCACCTCTCCCCACTCTCTCCCCGCATCCCATCGGTCTTCCTCTCTCACCTCACTACCTTCATAATGATACCACAAAGGACGAAACCGTTTTTTCCTCGTCCAAGTGCGCTCATTCCTTGGGCAACCATACTAACCTAACCTGTGGCCGACTCCCAATGCTAAATGCACAGAATATCTGCTAAGCCAAAATAAGGACTGATTTCAGTCAAAACGGATAGAAGCTGTATCGATGAGGAAGAACAAGAGACGATCTCGCGCCTCCTGCGCCATTGTCCGGCTCTACCCAGACGTAGATTTGAGATAGACAACTTTTTAATGAATTGGAAGTTCTCAGTACTGCGGAAATCAGAGATTTTCTAAAATTTTTAAAAAGTACACACTAGATTTAGGAGAGATAAGGACAAGTTCCCCACGCGGCATCACAATAGGCTATGAGTCTGAATGTGTCCTATAGTGGACAACCGCTTCAACCTAATCAACCCTAACCTAATTTAATCAGTCGTTTCAAGTCAAGCGACCAGACCTAGAATTGTTGTTTGATGTCCGCATAATTTTTTGACCATTAAGCTCTACTCCATACGAGTATTTGGTGCGATATTTCGCTTTAAATTAAACCCACTGGCGAGTCTTTCTGCAAAACCCTGGAAACGATTTCGTTACGTTCTCTATTTTGAAGCACAACAAATTCTGTAACTATCACTTGTTAAATGTAAAAAATAACCAATTAGTATATTAACCGTCAAATGAAAACTATTTGGCTTTTTCACACAACAAACTCCTTTGGTTGATATCAACTTGTCAAATCTCCAATGTGAATTCTCAACAACATCTCAATAAGCGGATCAGTCTAGAATATACTTTGGAGCGATGAAACAAAAATTATTTTACTGATACAGAGCGAAATGTCAGATGTCCCAAAAAGAACAAGAGTTTTAACCGCAGTTCACAAAGGAAATAATCAAACCCTGTGGTGGCAACATAATTTGGGGATGCTTCTCTAATCAATGAAATGGACAAATTGAATTACAAGGACATACTTCTAGAAGTGATGCTAGCATTTGCTGAGGAAAATACGCCACAAAATAATGACCCAAAGCACTCCTCAATGTTAGGGCGTGAATGGTTTTTACAAAATAATATTAAAGTTATGGATTGGTTGAGCCAGTGACCAGTGACAGAAGATTTAAAGCAGCGAATAGGGACTTGAATAATCGGAAATAAGAAGGAGTGATGGAAAAAAATCAATGAAATATGGTGTGCCAGTCCCACAGAAACATGCGGTGGGACTATTAATTCTATGCCAAATTGCATAGAAAGTGTCACTGACAATTGTGGGGGACGCAACGTTTATTGATCATACTTCGTTAAGTTAAACAGCATTTTTAAAAAAACACCAGGTTATTTTTGTATGGTTTCTATTTCTCTTTCGTACCTATTTTAAAGACCATTCCTTTTTGTACCTATTGTCACTAGTTTAAGCTTTAAAAGATACTTGAATTATTATTTGTATTTGTTGCATTGAACTATGAAATAAAAACCACACACAATTGAATATCTGTTATTGTTAATTAAAAAAAACAACTTGCATTTTCGTATGAACGAGGAGAGTACCTATAATAATGGCCTTATGTACATCAACTTCAGTACAAGTTGAGGAATCAGATTTAAAAAAATGGTTGATATCAAATGATAAGTAATGCTGAAACTCTACTTGAGAACTAAGCAGTAGATTCACTGATATTACTATTACGAGCTCAGTTTTTCCTACCGGGTTATGGTGTTAATGTACCTAAAGTGCAATTTTGTTGATTCCTCTACCTTTCATACTGGCACACATACACACATACGTACATAATACATACAAATACAGTCTCATCACTCAGCCATATCTAATATTTTAAAATGCTTTGACCAACTTTATTTATTTATTTATCCTTTTTACTTTTCATTCACAGATTGTCAGAAGGATGGCAAAACTTATTCCAATGGTGATAAGTTGTTAGATCCGGAGACACCCTGTACGGTATGCTATTGTCAAGGTGAGTGTGAAGAGGTCTGATTCTCAAAACAAATAAAATGCACACAAATGCAGCTCAAGTTACAAATCTAAAGTGATTTTTGTTGCCGCAATGGTAATGTGAGTATTTATTTTATTTTTTATCATTTTGGTCTGCTGCCACAGGTGGTGAAATACTCTGCAGTTCTGTGACCTGCTTCTATCGTGACGATTGCAAGCCAAAGTATATACCAGGACGTTGCTGTCCGGAGTACGACAATTGTCCAGGTGAGTAAGAGGAAGTGTTTCTTAGAAAAAATTGGAACTAATATACCTGTAGATATAGATGTAGTCATGCACTTTAAGTCACTAAAAAATTCGAATTCATTAAATTAAATCACTAAATTATAGTATTTGAATTATATGTATTTGGCATTTAGCATTTTAGGGGATGTTCATTTTATAATTAACTTTATTTTTTGGCGATATATTGGAACTAGTAAACAATTAATTATCGAAAATATTGATTTTTTATTATTTGATAATGGCTCGGGATGAGTCCCGATATTTCGGGACTACGTTAAAAAGTATCCCTAAGACCTTTTTTCACTTTATAAAAAATCAATATTTTCGATATTTACTGATCACGAATGGCGGGACTACGTTAAAAAAATATTCTGAAATTTCGGGAACAGTAATTATCAAAAATACCGTATTTTTCCGAAAATAAATACCGTCTTACTTTCTTTTTTGGTCCGAAATACGCGCTAGGGTTTTTTTCGGGTGAGGGCAAAAATAAAAGAATATTTATATATTTTTATTTAATTTTTTTTTACACAGAATACAGAAATTTTAATTTATTCAATTACAGTCATGTCATCTTCTTCTGGAGCATCGTCATAAATAAAATTCTGTATTATATTCTGATTTTCGCCCAAATCCATTTCCTGCTGAATCATTGGTTCGAATCTCTCATGTCTTGCGATGTAGCTACCGTTAAAGTAATACTTCTTGTCTAAGTAGCCTGTTCGTAGTGCATTGGAAACACCACTATCAGTTATTTTGTTCCATGAATTTACTACCCAATTCACAACTTCTTCTAAGCCTGGTTTTACAAAATTACCTCGATTATTTCTCACCATTCTGTTTTCAAAATATTCATTGATTTCCATCCCCAAATGATCCTTGAACGGCTTGTTTATTGCAATGTCAAGTGTCTGGAGGTATCCAGTCATTCCTGCCAGAATCATTATTTGAGCAATCTTCCTCTCAGCAAGAAAGTTGTTCATGTCTTTAGCGTGGTGAGTATTGGCTGAATCCCAAAGTAGCCTATTCTGACCCGTCAACAGTGGTGACAGCATAAAATCAACCCACATTCTTATAACTGCGTGGGTGCACCAGGCTTTTTCACTTTCTATGACATAAATTCCTGAAACACGTTAAATCTGGTATTTTTTACCTTTAGTGATTAAAAATGGCGATACTTTTTTGCCATCTAGACGAATCGCCAAAATACAGGTAGCACGTGCACTAACGTAACCGGTAGAAGGAACGTAAATTGACGAAAAAGGCTTGTGGTGAACTGTCGTTTAAGCTCCTTGGTCTACGAATACCGCATTCTCATCCATAGCAATCATGTAGGAGTGTTGGTATTTCGAAAAATCGATATCATCAAAAAAAAAACTTTGACGCAAGTGCACGCTTAACAACTTCATTGTCTTCCAGCTTAAACAATGTTGTTGTTCTCCTTAGAGACAGTTCATATGGTTTAAGGAAGTAGTCCAAATAGTGTGACGATGCTTTAAATTCTTCTGTGGATATATCAAATTCAATTGCTGTTTCAAGGGCAAATTTTTGAATATCTCTCCTTCCTGCAATCCATTCCCAGATGCAATCTTCCAACTCAGAAAATAACGGCTGCCGTCCTGATCCAACTCTGTGTTTTTTCACTTCATTGGTCCACCAGTTGGCACAGGTAATCGTAGTCTACACGCCATTTACGAACCATACGAAGATCCAGCATCTTCTCTTTGCAGAATGCTACAAGATTTACACCCCTCGAGTCTTCCACGATTCCCTTTTTGTGCTCGACGGAATAGCTCTTTCGTGTTGTACTCATTTTAACTAGGGTTAAAAATTATTCACTTTATTTTTAAATAAAATTACGTATGAATGAACGTTGTATACTTGCACTGTCGCTCAATGTAGACTGCTGCCTTGTGTTGTATTTTTAAGATAAATTCCAAGAATTAATTTGAAACGAACTGTAGATGTAAACAATTAATTTCTCGGAATATTTTGCTTCAAAAATTTCTCTGAAATACGATTATTAGGAAAACTCAACAAACTCAACTCAGTCCATAAATTCGTGCGTTTTTTAAAGGTGGTTTTAAAATTAATAAAAAAGATGTTTAAAGTATTTTTTAATCAATAATATATTTTCCTTCATTATTTACAATGTCTTCCCAACGTTTAAGCAAATTTTTAATTCCCTGGTCTAAAAATTGTTTGTCCTTAGAGCCAAAATACGCTTCAATAAAAAGGGATTATAGCTTCTTTTGAGGAGTAGTTCTTGTTACTCATAAGGGATTCAAGTCCACGGAAAAGGTGATAATCACAAGGTGCAATATCCGGAGAGTATGGTGGATGCGGCATTAGCTCCCATCCAAGCTCGTTAAGCTTGCCTAATGTTTGCCTTGCGGTATGAGGTCTTGCGTTGTCGTGGTGAAACAAAACTTTGCTTCTATTCACTAAAAACCGTCGATTTTTTTTTTAAATGCCTCATTCAGGTTTGATAGCTGATGGGAATAATAATCAGCAGTTATCGTCTGGTTTGGTTCCAGAAGTTCATAATAAACAATACCGGCCATATCCCACCAAATAGACAGGAAAATCTTCTTGGGGTGAAGGTCATTTCTAGGGGTCGGTTCTGGTGTTTAATCTTTATCTAACTATTGGCGTTTGCGAACAGGATTATTGTAAAGGACCCATTTTTCATCACTAGTCACGATACGGTTAAAAAAACTTTCATTTTGCAGCAGCTGAGAACACACATACACTCTCTGCTGAAGGTTGGCGACGGAAAGTCTATGCGGAACCCACTTTCCCAGCTTTGAAACCTTTCCCAACTGAACCAGGTGCCTGTGAACTGCTCCATGCGATGAATTTAACCTCTGAGCTGTCATATCGACTGTCAAATT
Organism: Anastrepha obliqua; assembly: GCF_027943255.1. NCBI lineage: Eukaryota > Metazoa > Arthropoda > Insecta > Diptera > Tephritidae > Anastrepha > Anastrepha obliqua. The sequence continues at coordinate 111,812,968 of NC_072896.1, read as the reverse complement.
TGGCTCAGCTTCCACGAGTTCGAGCAAGGCATCGGAGTTAAAGACTTCAGGACGCAGCGCGCGGGGCATACTCCACGTCGCAGTTACCAATTCGGAATTTTGAAAACCACTTTCGCGCAGTCCTTACACTCACAGCAGTTGTTGCATTTTTACCACTTTTATAAAAAAAACAAATTATGCCCTTTTATATACTTCGAAGATTGCATTTTATTTTTTAACAACACGTGCTTCTATCCGCGATTAAAATCACTTGTTGAATGCACAATATATCAAACAAAATATAAACAGTTCCGTTATATTCCGCGAATAATTTTTTGTATTTTTGTATTTAATAAATCAACAGCACTTTTAACGAATTTTGTTTTGTCACATTATTTTAACTACGAACTATTTTCGGAGGATGTCTTATTTTCGGAAAAGGTGGTATTTTTTATGAATTGAAAAAGGTCATGGATCGGGATGAGTTCCGAAATTTCGAGACTACGTTAAAAAGTATCCCTAAGACATTTTCTTCAATTTATAAAAAATCAATATTTTCGGTAATTACTGATCCCGAGATTTCGGCACTAAGTTAAAAAAATATCCTGAAATTTCGGGATCAGTAATTATCGAAAATATTGATTTCTTATAAATTGAAAAAAGTTATGGCTGAGTCCCAAAATTTCGGGTATGCCTAAGACCTCAACTTCTTAAAATGGCTGACGCTTATTAAGTTATACCTATAGAAATTTAATTTTAGTGAAATGATTTTTAAGGCTTTTTAATTACGGTAAAAAAAAACTATTTTAATTAAAAACCCCTTTTTATTATTATCTGATTAGAAAAATTATTTTTACCCACTTACCTCTCTGTGATGTTAATTATTTATATGATATTATTTATATAACTCTTCGCTGCCAAATATTTAAAGCATTCAAAAAAAAAATTATAATAATTTTCACACAAACTTAAAAATACATTTTTTATTAACCCAATAAATATTTTTTAATCTCTTCCAAATCAACAGTCTTTACTTTCGATCCCACTCAAAATGCAAAAAAATCAAACAATCCTCCAACACCAGCTGCAGAAGTGAACAGCGCTGAGACGACATCAGCTCCACCACCGGCACCACCGGTGCTCAATCCGAATATAACCATCAAAGAGATCACTAAACCGGTTGAGATACGCATTACCGATGACAACAAAGTCATACCGATTCATCATATGCTCAAACCACAAACTACAACTACTACGACCAGCACGACAGCAACTTCAACTGAACAATTCACGACAACGCGGACAACAACAATAGCGGACGGCAGCAGTTCAACATTACCGCCGTCATCACCATCAGTAGCCGCTTTATCACAAACTACACCAACAGAGCAAGAGCAAAATCACAGTGGGGAAAGTGTGTCGAGTTCAACTACGAACAATGGCAATAAAACAACATTCAGCATAGACAACAACCGTCAAACTTTACTTCCAGTGGCTGGGGGCGTTAATAATGTTGAGAGCTTAAAGCTTAGCGCTTCAGTTGCTTACCCAAGCACAGAGCGCAATACTGTTGTAGTTGCAATACCGCAAAATGGGGCGAACGTGGAAAATGGTAGCTGTGATAGTGGTGAAGTGTCCGCCGAGGTGGCACAGCTTGTTGAGGATGGCGAAGCGATTCCCGCGTTTGGCGCACAGGAACTGCAACACGATGCCTCATTGAATGATCCAACGAAAGTGAATATAAAGCGTGAAAACTTGGTGACGACAGAACGAGTAACGGCTGGTGAGGAACTCGGTTCACCTGAGCTGATAGATGGTAATGATGGCGGACAAAGCGGCGGTTTACAACTGCAAAACACATTTGATTTGGAACCCGAAACATCTGGCAGTGACAACATTTATCACATCATCTTGACCACAGCTGGACCGCGCGTAGAAGGAAATACAGACGGTTTTGCAGGCTTCAAGGCAACTGAAGGTAAGTGAAAAGGAAGTGCGGAATAAAAGTAGTATGTAGAGGGTATTAGATATGAAGTAATAGTTGAATGGGAATACTTATTCTATGAAGGGAGGCAATTTCTAAATATTTGGTCACTTATGTCGCAATTAGGTACGTGCCAGGACGTTTTGTGAAGATAAATTAAAAGAGGGGATTTAATCTATCGATTTTTTCTATATAAATTCAATGCTAGTTTTCGAAGCAGCACAGGATATATACATATATATAATTGGCGCGTACAACCTTTTCGGGTGTTTGGCCGAGCTTCTCCTCCTATTTGTGGTGTGCGTCTTGATGTTGTTCTACAAATGGAGGGACCTACAGTTTAGAGCCGACTCCGAACGGCAGATATTTTTGTGAGGAGCTTTTTCATGGCAGAAATACACTCGGAGGTTTGCCATTGCCTGCCGAGGGGCGTCCGCTATTAGAAAAAACTTTCTCTTAATTTTGGTGTTTCACCGAGATTCGAACCTACATTCACTCTGTTAATTCCGAATGGTAGTCAAGCACCAACCCATTCGACTACGGTGGCCGATATATTCAACTAAAAAAATAGAGGTGACTATTTTTTCTGGTCATAGGAGTAAGCATAATTAATATTTTTGGACATCCTAATATAATACAAATAATTGGCGCTTACACCCTTTCTTGGGTGTTTGGCCAAGCTCCTGCTTCTATTTGTGGCTGGCATCTTGAGGTTTTACTATAAATGGAAGAACCTACAGTTTTACGCCACCTCCGAATGGCAGATAATTTTTATGAGGAGCTTCTTCGTAGCAAGAATACGCTGTGATATTTGCCATAGCCTGCCGTGAGCCGGCGACGCTTAGAAATAATGAAATTATCATTTGATGTTTCGGTTTCGAAATCCCGGCCACTACTGAATGGTGGTCACGCACCAACTCAGGCCCTAAACAGAATAGCAGCGGGTAACGGGTTGACAGGTTGACGGGTGGTAATCAGCTGATCCATTTCCGTTGGGGAATTGGATCGATTAAACACCATTGCGACGGGGACGGTTTTTAGCTGAGATTTTGTGGTTACAATAAATTGAATTTTATAGTGAAATCTTTTCGTTTGCCATATTTCTTAAAAAACTCGTTGAGGCTCATTGCTACAAAAAAAACATCCTTCTAAATTATTGATGCGGATTTCCTTGGTCAAATCGAATATTACTTGCTTGTTATTTGCCTGCTGTCATCAAGTGATCAGAAAAGCTCTGGGTTTTCAACCCGTCGGAGAAAATAGAAATGAATCTAATTATTTTGCCGCCGTTAAAATAACCGATGACAAGATCCGTCCCCACCGCATTCAGTGCGATTTCATGCTATTAAATGTGCACTAATTTTGACAGCGGGAATCCCACAACCCGTTACCCACTGTCCGCTGTCCGCGACAATTCTGTTCAAGTGGGTACTCGGCTGCAGTGGCGAACGAAATATGCCTATACAAATGTATATTTCTCCAACATTTCTGTTTAGGTGATCGCTTTGGCACGCGCCAAATATTAAGCCTTTATTTAAGGTTTTACTTTTGAACAGTATAATTTATCACTTTACACGAAATATAAAATCCCAGGGACAGGAGCTTTTAGGATTGCAATTGTGGACCGGTATATTATGCATTTATTCGAAAGAACAGGCATTCCCATTATTTATGGGATACGATTGTAAGCATGTGACTGCCTGGACTGGCTTCGCGATTTTTTTTTTTTCCTTGTTCACTTCTCTCGCGGGCATAGGGCCTCGACAAGACTCAGTCTTGCGTTGGTTTCGCTAATCTGTTTTGATTTCTGACAGGGTAGGTGATTAGCCTGCCGCTACCAGTCCTAAGTAGTGGGAATGCCCACCTGTCGTTGCTCAGGAACAACGCCTTCTTACTGCTTGAAGCGCCATCTGTGTTTCACGTTTTTCTGGCAGAAGGATCGCACAGATGGTTGAGAATTTCGCTAAATTTCGTGTGTCTGCGCTATTACCGCGGTCGTCCGCTTCCTTGTTTTAGCAGTCACAATGCAACTAATGCGCAAACTATCATGCGGGAGTAAGGATGGAAAAGATAAGTTTTGGGGGTTGAGGAATAAAATTGGAGGAACTTTTTTTTTGTTTAGAAACAGGGAAAGTAGGTAAGTTTGGAAAAGTGCGAGGACTGTGCTTTACTTCGCGATAGCGCACCCTATTAATCTAGGATTCCAAGGCATTGATGACGGAGTCTGGCTCTATCTCATGAATGGATTGCTCGGTATTAGCCTTAAGGACCTGTAGTAACTAAATTTTTTTTAGGAATAGTATCTCTTATTTCATATAAAATCCAAGAAAGCACGGGATATTGTATCTTTCATTCATCGTTGAAATCACCAGAACTACTACCGAGATGCCGAATAGTCCATAGACCCCTGAAATTTTTCCCATAATTTTTAACTATTGGAATAAAAAAACTTCAGAAACTACAAGAACGTAAGGGCAGCCCCAATTATCTCGGTAGACTCCCTTCAGCTTTATTCGGACTATGCTTTGCGTTATTTCGGGAGGGCCCAGAACTACATCCATGAAATGGACCTACGTGTGGGTGCACCATATTTGTAGCCAGCTTCATGTTACATAGGCTCCATCAGCGCAACTCTTTCCACAAGCCATCTGTCGCAACTAAATAACGTGTGCTCGGCGTCATCGCACAATACTTCGCAGTATATGTCCCGTCGCCTTTCAGTATATGTCCCATCGGCTGATCACAAAAACTGCTGTTGTACAGCCTCCTTTTGTGCTTGATTTTGCAGTTTAGCGCATATCCCCCTATTTCGCTGCCGTACAGGAATCTTTGCATATAGTCACCATGAGCAGCTTTCTTTTGCTCTGGGTTGGTCTACCGATGTTCGCCATTAGTCTGCTCAGCATTCCCGTGATCTTTGCTGCTTTAGTAGCCGCGCGCCGTATAGCATATTAAGTCAGCTTTAACAGATGTAATATTCTAGTATTAACTTCTAACGGAGTTTGTATGGACCAAGTAACTGGATTGCTTGACCATCGAAAGTTCATATTATGTACGTAGGACTACGGAGGTATAAAATAGGCCTGCTCTCGCACTATCCTAAGAGTTTAAGCTTGTAAATGTAATTTTGAGCATTGTCCAAGTGAAGATCTCTAGAGATTGAACAAATTTCTCCGCTTCTATTCTCTTTCATATCACGAGAGTGATGCCATCTTCCATTCAGTGTAAAGAAATCAACTGGGCCTGTGGCCGGTGACCAATGAACTGCAAGCAAACGGAGGTTTTTTTTTTTTGTGAGTAAGGTTGGGTTCAAAATGCCTTCAACCTTACAGCGGCCGTCGTCTACTGGGTCTATCATATTTAGCCTGATTCCTGCTTCCAACAGAGGGTAGGCAACAACTATGGCACTTAGGTATGTTTTTCAGTCCTTGTTCTTCGTTTTTCAGTTAACTTGCATGGCCTACCGTACAGACAGACAATCCGAGTAAAGGAAGTGAGACTAAAGCTTAATATATCGAGCACCCCATACTATTATTCCAATGCCTACCTAATTACCGCTTATAGTTTACTTAGTATCATAGCAGAATAGAAGCAACAACAAATTACTAGATCCATGCACAGAACAGTCGATGGGCTTTGAAAAAGGATGAGAAAATTAGGAAATTAAACTGGTTGCGTTTTTGTGTTTAACTCTGCAGAGCTAATTGTGTGCACTCGTAATAAATAATTTCTTTATTCTAACAGATCTTCCGCAATCCGGCGCCGTGGACATACAAGCCGCAGCTTCCAATAATCAACACACAGTAGTACTGCCTCCACTACAATTATCAAACGCCACTGCTACTCCCATAAACAACGATAGCACCACCCACCTACCAACAACTGCCTCAACAGAAGCCATGCCAGCCAGTTCGAGTTCTTCAAGCACAGATGCGCCCACATTGGCATCCACCACGCCAGAAGCAGCAAAACATTCCACTGATGTTAGAACATTCCACTTAGAAGAAGAAGACAGTGCCATACCAATGGAAGCCAACCCGGCATATCCTTCCTTGCCCGAAGATGACTTTAGTTTGCGTGATGTAAATTTCCCACTAAGTGAGACCGATGACGCCGGCGAGACAGACATTAAGGATGAGCAGCGTAGTATTAGTAGCGCCTTTGACCTGGTTAGATCATACAAACCCGCGGACGAAGGTAGTGGAAGTGGCATTAATATCGCTGATGGTTCATCTACCGCAAGCTACTATGGCGTAAGCAGTGATAGCACCACCGAAACCGCATCGAAACTGCCAACAAAAGTGGCACTGCTCATGAACTCAGCTGAAGATTTGTCCAGTGAAACGGCCATCTCGAATAGCAGCGATTTTCAATTAGATCGTTTCTCACGTCTCGCAAACAATGCTTCAAATAATTCCGCAGAATCGAAGGAAACTCAACTGGCCAGTGAAACGGGTAGTGGTAGTGGTGAGTCCTTGGAGGCCGAACAGAAGCTGGGTAAGCAACGCGAACCCACTACACCACGACCAAAGCCACATGCCGCAGTCGATGTGGATATCGACGAGCTGGGCGGCAACACTTCAGGCGATGGAAATAATAATCCAGAAGATGATCCCAAACTGGATGCGGAGAGCATAAAGGCCGATGAGAATTTAGAGGACGGCATAGTTAAGCAGGAGGCGGGTCAAAAGGAGGATGTGTTGACGGTGAATGCCAAGCCGACGGAGGAGCGCGCAGCCGAGGAGGTGCCGGCGGCGACCATTGGTAGAATACAACGGCTATTCCTGCAGCGCTTTGTTTGAAATTAATTAAATTTACAAGAATATTGTTTTGATGAAAAAGAAATGCTAGAGAATGTTTTTAGTGGTCAGAAGTATAAACTGTAAATATGTTAAAGATAAATAAGTACGCAAAATTTCGAAGCAAAAGTAAGAAGTTAAAAAAAATGTGACGCAATTTTGCTTAATGCAGTGAGGTTTGAGTGCGAAATATTTCAATCGAGACGATCGAAAGGGCAGAGATAGACTAAAATTTTGAATTGAGCTGAAGTAAACATTAGTGCGACTATAGAAAATTTATATATTTTTAAAAATATTTTTTTTTTTATATACTAATATTTTACATTGTGCGAGTTTTAAAATAAAGTTCAAATTTTTTGTCATCAATGTATGAAGGCAAGCAGTAGCGCGTGGCCTGTTGTCTCGCTTAAATTTCCAGCGCTAAGAGTTGAAATATGAAATCAGCCATTTTTTATAAAATTCATGTCATCAGAAATGTCGCATACTTCTAAGCGCAAAATTATAATTTTTTAACTTTTGAATGCTGCAATTTGGAAGAAAAAATGTACGAAAATTCAACTACCAATATATTTTAAAAACACTAACTGTAAAATGCTTATATATTTTAGTTAAACTTTAAGGCTAGCATTAACATTGAAAAATCTATTTTTAAGTAGAACGAAGCAGTTTAGGTGAAAAAAAAACATTTAACATTGAAAAAACAACAACGAATATGTAACAACAAAAGCTGGGCGCCTAAAATGCAATAACTCAAATTAAATAGACATACAAAGAAATATAGTATTTCAGTGAGAAAATTAATTATAAAAGATACATATGATTAAAATAAATTATTTGCGTTAATTCTAATTAAGTCAACATGTAAAAAACAAAAAACAAAAACAAAACTCACAAGCATACACGCAAATTTCATTAAAACACGAATTTATGAGAAACAACCTTTGTTCCAGAACCACTGTTCCAAAAGAAAACGATTTTGTAAAACTTAGACACATAATTTATTTTAAATGGGTAACTAATATTATTGCCTTGGCATACACAAACACCAATTCAAAGTGGTATTAGTTCCTGCAGTTAAATTTAAAAACTATTTTTAATTTATTCAAATTTATTGTAATAAAAGAAATTGATGTCGATGGTAATAAAAAACGTATTAAATGTGAAAATTTTGTTTAGATTTTTTTTCTTTCAAAAATGCAATGCAAACGGAAATATTGAAATTTAAAAAATTCTGGTTTGGAGTTTAAGGAATTTTAGTAAAGAGAAGTAGTTCGTGCATGTGTTTTTATAATATAAAAAAAAATGTTTAAACCAAAATACATTTTTATAAAAAAAATTGATGAAACCAAAACACATTTTTATAAAAAAATTTTTGTTTTAAACCGAAATACATTTTTTTTGTAAATTTTTTAATACATCAATATTTATGAAAATTTCTTTTGATAGAAAATAAAATTTGTTTGTTCTGCTTTATGTAGCAATATTTGTGAAAGTCTATTTACAATTTTTTTTTATAGAACTCAAAGTTTTTTATTCTTATTTTTTTTCTTTTGGTTCAATAAAAATTTTGCCATTGAAAAGATATTTATGAAAATTTCATTTTATATAATAAAAAAATATTTTTTTTTTATTTTGTTTATCATTTTTATGAAAAACTATTTTAATAAAAAACACCTTTTTTAGTTTTTTTATACCTCAATATTTATGGAAATTTCTGTTTATAGAAAATAAAATTTGTTTGTTCTGCTTTTCGCAGCAATATTTGTGAAAATCTATTTATATAATTTTTTTTTTTTACTTTGGTTCAATATAAATTTTGCCATTGGAGAAATATTTATGAAAATTTCATTTTATAAAATTTTTTTTATTTGTAAATGCAACAATATTTATTAAAATTGCTTTTTATAATGAATATATTTTTTTATTTATTTTGCTTATCATTTTTATGAAAAACTTTTTTAACAAAAATACAACCTTTTTTTATTATAGTTTTTTTCATACAGCAATATTTATAAAAATTTCTGTTTATAAAACTTAAATTTGTTTATTCTGTTTTGTTTAGCAATATTTGTGAAAGTTTATGTATATAAAAAATATTGTTTTTCTTCTTTAATTAAATATAAATTTTCCCAATGCAGCAATTTTTACGAAAATTTCCTTTTATAAAGAGCATATCTTTTTATTTTGAAGAATATAGCATTGCTATGAAAATTTGCTTTTATAAAAAGTTTTATTTATTTGTATTTTAATATACCACCACTTAAGAAGAATTAAAAAACAATGTCTAAAATTTATTTCATGAAACAAATTAATTTTTACTTTATTTTATTTTTTTTTTTTGTAAAAATTTATTTTCATAAAAAATATTTTTTTTAGTTTGCCCTGATTTACCAACACTTATAAAAATTTAACTACAAAAACTAATTTTTTAAATTAAAGGACAAAATTTATTTCAAAAAATAAATTAAAAAAATGTTTAAAATTTATTTCGTAAAAAACTTATTTTTTTATTTTCTTTTTGTAAAAATTTACTTTGATAAAAAATATATATTTTTTTAATTTGCCTTGATTTACCAACACTTATAAAAATTTAACTTCAACAAATAATTTTTTTAATTAAAAAACAAAATTTATTTCAAAAAATTAATTAAAAAAACATGTTCAAAATTTATTTCATAAAAAATTTATTTTTTATTTTTTTGTTGTAAAAATTTATTTTGACAAAACATACTTTTTTTAGTTTGCCTTAATTTACCAACACTTATAAAAATTTAACAACAAAAAATAGTTTTTTTAATACAAAAAAATTATTTCGAAAAATTAATTAAAAAAATTATCAAAGAAAATATTTTTTTGTTGTGTGCTTTGATATGGTAATATTTTGAAAAATTTGTTTTATACAAAATTTTGTTTTTCATTTTGAGTTAATATAATTTCTGCAACAAAATTTCTTTTTATAAAAGGCAATTTTTTATTTTGCTTTAATACACCAATAATTAGAAAAATTTTATAGTTATGTAAATTACAAATTTTTTATAAATTCTTTTTTTTACAAAAATTCTTTTACAAAATTTTAATTTTATTTGGCTTAATATAACATCATTTATAAAAATTTCTTTTCATAAAACCTAATTTTTCGTTTTTGTTTTTCTTTAATATGCCAGAAATTGTGAATATTTTATTTATGTGAAAATTAAATATTTCTGGTTTTTAAGGGAGGAGCCTGGTTTATGAGGTCTAAAAATTGCATCTCTGCGATTTTTTTTTTTAAGGAAAAAATTAATTTAGCACTGCAAAGTTTTTTCTATCTTTTAGTGAACATTTAAAAAGTATAAAAAATGTTTGTACTGGTTAAAATAAGTTGAAAAAAATGTTTAACATAGAAATTAGTAGGGCGCTGCAACGCTGGAGTTTCCAACTGGCGTACAAGATACAGCTCGTAATTATAATCTAAAGCAAAAAATTCAAATGGATTTCTAATTATCATGATTTTTTATTCTAGATGAACTAAGAAAACTGAGAGAAATTCTAAAGTTTCAACTTTTTGGAGGTTTTTTTTCATTCATGTACGCCAATTCAAAGAAATCATAAAAATGAAAAGTCGAGAAAAGAGGATAAAGTTTGTACTATAGCTGTCCGGTCACAGCGTAACTACCTAACGCTCGCCTACCTTTGGCTTTGTATCTACGGAAATATTGAGAATTAGGCTCTGTAACTTTCTGTGAATATTCTGAAATATACATATAAGAAATCGCTTAAAACGAAAACAAAAAAATTGATTTTTTTACCATATAAACCAGGCTCCCCCCTTAAGCAACACTTAGAAACTTTTTTTATAAAAATAATTTTTATTTAGTTTGCCTTAATGCACCAATACCTATGAAAATTTATAAGTATGAAAATTAAATACATTTTTTATTTGCTTTTTGTAAGTAGCAATTCAGCAATCATAGCGAATGTCACAATGCTGTAAAAATTGATTTTCATAAAAATTTCAAAAAAAAAAAACAAATAATTTTTTAATTCAAAAACAAAATTATTGAAACAAATTTGTAAAAAAGTTATTTAAAAAACAAATATTTAATTTTCATAAGAATAAAATTTTCATAATTTTTTGAAGTTAAAATTTTATAAGTGTTGGTAAATCAAGGCAAAATAAAAACAAATACTTTTTATGAAAAAAAATTTTTGCAACAAAAAAATAAAAAAATAAGTTTTTTATGAAATAAATTAAAAAAAAAATTTTTTTAATTCATTTTTCTTAAGTGTTGGTATATAAATACAATAAAAATATTACGAAAATTATAAAAAATTAATCCTTTGGTTTACTTTGATTTCATGATATTGCGAAAAATTTATTTCAAACAAAACTTTATTTTTCGTGTTTCGTTAACTTAAGTTTTGCATGAAAATTTCTTTGTATAAAAATTAAATATATTTGTATATGAAAAATTTAATTTTATTAAGATTAACTATTTTTTTATTGCTTTTTTTGTTTTATCTTCTGAGTAAATATAATTTTTGCATGGAAATTTAAAATTAAAAAGTAGTTTTTTTTTGTTTTAATTAAATGTTTGTGAAAAATTTAATTTCTTTTCATTTTTAAATTCCTTGTTTTGCTTTATTTTCTTATATTTATACATTTTTTTTATAAAACGTAAATTTTTTTAATGTTTTTTTGTTTTGTTTTTAAATAGCAACACTTGTGCGAATTTCATTTTCTATTTTACGTTTGCTTTGTTTGTCTTATATTTTAAGTAAATATACTTTTTGCATGAAAATTTGTTATAAAAAGTAATTTTTTTATTTGTTTTGACTTAATGCTTGTGAAAAACTATTTTTTTTTTATTTTAATAATATAATTTTTGTGAATTTAACAATGTGAAAATGTGTTTTTATAAATAGTTTAATTCTTGTTTTTGTTTTATTAGAGTACCATTTATAAAAAAAATTTTACAAAACGTAAATTTTTTTTAATGTTTTTTTTTTGTTTGTTTAAGTAGCGATACTTATGCAAATTTGTTTTTATAAAATATATTTTTTTTGTATTTTGCCTAACGTAAATTCTTTTAATTTTTTATTTAATTTTTTTTTAAATAGTGACACTTACGCAAATTTTTTTTTTATAAAATATATTTCTTTTTTGTATTTTGCTTAACGCAATTTTTTTTTAATTTTTTATTTTGTTTCATTTTTAAATAGCGACAATTATGTAAATTTCTTTTATAAAATATATATTTTTTTTCTATTTTGCTTTGAGATTCCAATAATTTAAAAAAAAAATGTTTATTTTCTTTTATTATTTCTAAAACATTTATTTGATTAGCAAATTTAACAGTTTTGTGAAAGTTTAATTAATTTAATTCAAAGCAATTTTTTTTATAACAGCAACACATATGAAAATTTCTTTTTATAAAACGTATTTTTTTTTATTTTGCTTTAATATGCAAGTAATTATGAAATGCTGTTTATACATATTAAAAACAAATTATTTTTATTTTTTTATTTTTTTTTATTGTTTTATATTTTTTTTAAATATTTTTATTTAATTTTTTTTTATTTTTTTTTTTGTTTTTGTATTTTTATTTAATTTCACCTATTTATTAACTATAATTTATTGCACAATAATAAGAAATAGAAAAAATAGTTTCTCAATTTAAAAATTGCCTTTGAACATTTTCATTACTCATAATGTACTGTTAACACTAAAATAAAAAATATTAAATTAAAAAAAAAAAAATAAAACTTTAAATAAATATTGTGTCCATGGTGCCACAAGTTTATATAAAAGAGTCGCAACCAACTTTTTAATAGTATGTATATTAATTGTTATTAGCCTACACAGTAATTATGTTATAATTATTAAGTGAAAAAAAAAACAAAAAATATTTGCCGCAAACAAATACAAAAAAATCTCACAATAAAGAATCATTATTATTAACTATTTTAATTATGAAAATAAATTAATGTAATTGTCATTCCACATGCACGCATACATACACACATATCTGTATTTGTAGTAATTATTTAATTTTATGCAAAATAACAAGTGAAATTTGTAGTCCTCTTTTAAATTGAAAAGCTTTTATTTTAGACTGAAAACTAAATAATAATTTCAATTTGTGTTTAAATTAGTTTAAAATATACGCCCATTAGTTTTTATTCGAATTAATACTACGCTGCTATTTCTTATATTTCCTTATAATATTTATAGTTTATTTTTTTAATTTTGTAGCATTTCTATAGTTTTTTTTTAAATAATTTTTACTTTCTAACATATGAAAGTGGCAAAGCGCCTTAGTTAATAAATGAGTGGTAACTTTAACTCTAATTTGGAGAAAATATTGAAAAAACTTACAGAGATATTTTTTTAGTCAAATAGCCAAATATTTGATTATTGGAAAAATCGCTGGAGCTATTAAAACTAAAATACAGCTTTGGAAATAAATTTAGCAAAAAGAAAAATCGAAATATTCATATTTAAGTGCTGGCATAAGACCTGTATTTGTATGTATTTTAGCTCGAATTCTGGTATAAACATAAGTATTTGCATATCCGAATGTAAATAAGAGATATGAATTTGTAAATTAAAGATTAATAAATAAATGTAAGATATTTAATAAATACAGGGACTTTCAAGTTCGAATTTTTTTTTTAGGTGTATGCCTTTTCTTCCTTGCGATTGCTGTCATAGTTCAATGGCGCTCTTTTGACAGATTTTATGAATCAAATCTTTAATCGGATGCTACGATAGGAGTTAAAGGAAAAATATGTAAATCTACAGGGCGAAGTCCAAAATAAACAAGACTGACGTCATAAAAATGATTTTGATGGCGCTATCTTTTTAATGAGTTTGTGCGTTCGAAGTTACATCCATAGCTGACTTCCAGTGAAAGCTTGGTAACATTCGGTTCAGTGGTAGCGAAGTTATTGCGCGTCTAAAGTGTCAGTATGTTTGCGTCATCGGTACAAGAATGAGTTTCGAACAAGGAGCTAATATTAAATTTTGTTTTAAAATCGGTAAAACGTTTACCGAAGCATTTGAATTGATGAAAAAGGTTTATGGCGATGATTGTCCATCTCGTGTCAGAGTTCATGAGTGGCTTACACGTTTCAGAGATGGTTGTGAGGACATAAATGACAATGAACATACGGGCCGTCCAAAATCAGTAATCACCGAAAAGTCCATCAAAATTATTTGAAAATTTATCAAAAATGAACTGAGATCATCGTTGAAATTCTTAGAATCGGAGTTGAATATCACTAAAACATCGATTTATCCCATCTTAACTGATCATTTGGGCTTACGAAAGGTCTGTGTATGTTTCAATCCGCACAAGTTAACTGAGGACCAAAAATTGCTCAGAATTCAACCTTCAAAAGACCTCATTAAAGAGGTGGGAAAATACGAGAACTTCCTTTACAACATTGTAACTGGTGATGAAACGTGGTTTTCCAACATGAACCTGAAACCAAGCGTCAAAGTGCCGAATGGAAGGTCACAGATGAGCCACCACCCAAAAAAATCGCGTTTGGAGAATTCAAAAATCAAGTCGATGCTCATTTGTTTTTACGATTCCACAAAGAGTTCGTGCCAATGGGCTAAACCGTCAATGCAATTTTCTATCTTGGCGTTTTGAAGCGTTTGTTGCATCGCATTCCTCGAATTCGCCCTGAATACCGCGAAGGAGGAAGCTGACGCTTATTGCATGTAAATGCATTAACTCATCGACTCATTGACTAGAAATCGCATTTTAACCTTCAATCACTCACCGCATTCGCCTTAAATGGCTCCCTGTGACTTCTATTTATTCGGAAAATTGCATTTGGCTATGAAAGGAAAACGTTTTGCGTCCATACACGGCTTGTACCGACATCCTGAAGTACATTCCGGTCAATTACCTGAAACACTCTTTCGAAAAACTTTAAGATCGCGCAAAACCTTGTATCGTGGCCAGAGTGGACTATTTTGAATAAATAACACGAAGTTATCAGAACGAAGCTCCTGTCGTTTCGATTTTAGCTCAGTCTTGAACTTCACCTTGTATAATCTACTACAATAAGTACAATTTCGTTCGAGAACTATACCTATACTTAGCGAAATAATAATAGAGTCAATTATGAAATACTATGTATTTCTTGCCTATTTAAGTATGCAACAAAAAATCTTGGTTTTATTACAGCTAAAATAGCTGAGAAAATAAATAGGCACAAAAATGTAGTACTTCATTATTTAAACCTAGGTGAAAATTATGGAAAGAAGAAAACTTCTGGCAGAAAACCAATACTTTCTCAACGAGACTTAAGGGGTTAGGTGGGTTACAGAGGTTCAAAAAAAGGGTATTTTTACTATTTTTTTTTAATATATACAATCATATATTTTATTTAAACAATTCAGCATATCAAAGATACAAATTTAAACAGTATTTTGTGAAATTTTTATTTAAAAATTCCGAAAACTCAGCCGTTGGTACCTCATCTCCCTTAACGTCTCACAAAAAAATGCTCTTGCCGTGGACAGCATAACTCATTATTGGTTCATTTAAAATCAAAAAACCAAAAATATTTCGTTAGTACATGGATAAATCTCGTTACTGGACGAAGGAAAAAAAAAAAAATTTAATTTGAATTTTTGACAGACTTTGAACAAAAAAACACATTTTTTGGTCAAATTTACGTCATGTGTTGGCTCGAAAAAATTAGTTGTAATAAAAATAAAAAAAAATCCTTCGTTCAATAACTTGATAATGTTATTCCAAAGATGTGTGCAAAATTTGAACAAAATCGCTTCATAACTTTTCGAGAAATCGTGTCCACCGACTTAAAAAATGGAGTTTTGAGATAAACGCGTATACCTGCGAAACGCTGCACTGACATGGCCTGATGGGCGGAACTTCTGAAGGGTCTATCTCGTAGAATTTTACTCGGATCAATTTGAAATTTTAGGAGAATATTTTAAACATATTATACTATTTAATAAGACAAAAAAAAATCGATTTTTTGAAATTTTCAAACCCACCTAACCCCTTAAGAGAAATGCGTCGACTTACAGTGAATAAAATGTACAGCCCATCTGAAATTCAGTGCTTACTTAGCCACAAAATTTCTGAGCACAAATTTAGCAAATTAAGCAAAAAGCAGACGATAGCTTTAAGTACATTAATCTCACTCCTAAGCCCATGCGATGTTTAAATTTGCAGAAAACTACCAGTTTTGGGGCGAAGAGTGGCAAAAGGTAACATTTTCTGATGAGCAAAAGTTTTGCCTAGGTGGTCTCGACAATTGTCAAAAATATTGGCAAGACAAGCGGAAGGCTAAAGAAATGCGATTGACTCGAAACGGCGCCGGCGGTTCGCTAATGATTTGGGTTGCTATTGGATATCATGGTAAGATGCCAATTTGGATGAGGTCCTTATTGATTTCGCAGCTGAAGTAAGTGAATCCAAATGGATAATTCAACAGAATAAAACAGCAGTTCGCAGCGCGAAAATAACTAAGGAGAAATATCGAATATGTGAGAAATCAATTAATTGTTGTACGAAATTCCTTTTCACACTTTTTCAAGGAAAATCTTTTTCTCGGAGAGTTTATAAAGGGTGGTTAAGTTTCAAGGGCCGATGTTGATTTTGAATAAAATACAATTTTTTTAAGAAATTATTGTCATTTCTCTTCATTATGATAATATTGGTATAGTTCAATTACGTATGGGACAAAATATTGGCCAAATGGCCGCCACGGGCTCGGCGGCACACCTCCATCCGATGGTCCAAATTTTAGATGACGCTGAGGCATAATTGAGGTTCTATGCCGTTAATGTGCCGAACTATCTCATCCTTTAGCTCTTGAATTGTTGCGGGCTTTTCGACGTACACCTTTTCTTTCAAATAACCCCATAGAAAGAAGTCCAACGGTGTCAAAACACATGATCTTGACGGCCAATGGACATCGCCGCGACGTGAGATTATTCGGCCATCAAATTTTTCGCGCAAAAGAGCCATTGTTTCGTTAGCTGTGTGACAAGTGCCACCGTCTTGTTGAAACCACATATCGTCACATCCATATCTTCCAATTCGGGCCATAAAAAGTTCGTTATCATCTCACGATAGCGAACACTATTCACAGTAACTGCCTGACCGGCCTCATTTTGGAAAAAATACGGCCCAATGATGCCGCCGACCCATAAACCGCACGAAACAGTCACTCTTTGTGGGTGCATTGGTTTTTCGGCAATCACTCTTGGATTATCATTTGCCCAAATGCGGAAATTCTGTTTATTGACGAATCCACTGAGGTGAAAATCTGCCTCATCACTGAAGATGATTTTCTTCGAAAATTGGTCATTCACTGTTGCCATTTCCTGCCACCATTCTGACCATTGACGACGCTTGAAATGGTCAAGAGGCCTTAGTTCTTGAGTCAATTGCACCTTGTAAGCGTGTAAGTGCAAGCATTTATGCATAATGTTCATCAACGACGAGCGTGAGAGGTGCAATTGTTGGGCACGACGACGAGTTGAGGTGGACGGCTCTTCAACCACACTATCGCGAACAGGAGCAATATTTTCTGCACTATCGCGAACAGGAAAATATTTCTACAGACCTGGTTTGCTCAAACTTTTGCACAATTTTTCCGATTTTACGCACATTTGGAGATTAAATTGACCGAAAAAATCACGAAGTGCGCGATATGCATTTTGATTTGAACGCCCGTTTTCATATTAAGCCTAAACAACTTTAACGCGTTGCTCGATTGTGTATCCTTCCATGGTTCAAATTGAATTAGTCTGAATTGAAAAATGTCAAATGAAATGCAGAAAAAAACTTAATGTTTAGGTGTGGTTCACATTCAACATCAGCCCTTGAAATTTAACCACCCTTTAGTTGGATGATTTTTTATTCTCTAAAAAATTAAATACCGTATGAGAGAAGGCTTGGTATACATACATACGTAGCTCATGTGCTGAAGAATAAAACGATTTTTTTTTTCAAATTGTTTTCCTTATTTAAATTTTTAAATTTTCAGGGACTTAATAGTGCTCCATCGTGGAAGCTATAAATTATCAAAACTAAAAAATTCGCTTCAATGCGCATAAAATGCAAAAGAGTTTTCTCTGAAATAAGTGCAGATACCTTGAATTTTTATAATCTTTTTTTACTGATCTCCAAGAAACCCTCGTATGGTCTTCAGTCCATAGCCGTTGAAAGCAATTGAACTTGAAATGCGTGCGAAAATTTAGCAAACTGCTTAGCAATACCTTTTTACCAAATTTTGCCATTCATTCACTAACGTAAATTTTGTTCGTAATTACACGTAATGTGCACACACACATACATACATATGTACGTATGTGAATGTAGGCACATTTTTCGCCTAAGTTGTAAACAAGTGAATTGCACGTCACCCCATAAAAACAGCCGCAACAATAAGCAAGCCAATGGCCACTACGAGCACATTCGCACATCGTTGGTCTCTTCACCTCCAATTGAGTGCCATCACTGGAAGTGGTTTTCAGGCACTCGATGCGCAAAAGCAAAAGCACGGCAACAACAGCAAAAACAACAGTAATAGGCATTGCTGTTCACAAGCACCCAACAGCCATCGCTCATTTGGTTGTTTATATGCATCTGTATCTGTGTGTGAATGTACGCAATTGTGGACTCACTTCAAAAGCAGCCGAGTGGCCACACTAACAATTACTTTTACGTATTATTACCACGACCTTACGTAATACAAATTTGGTTAAACTTGGTGCTGTCCACGCTGTCCATTGAAGATGGCGTTGGCAAATTGGTGGCGAGCTCGGTATGTGGATTGCAGTTAAGTACGATTTTGGTTGGTGAATGTTTAGATTTTGTTGGTGTTGTTATTAGTAAAAGTTGCATTGCAAATAATTTGTGAGTACTTCTACAAGTTTCTGCAGCCTCATCGTCTTCCAAAATGCTCCGAATAGCTAAGTGTTTCTGTTAGTACGAGTGGCCAGAGCTGGGGCAATAAAACAAACAAAAACGCAACCTGATCACTCTATCTGCCTGTTTATTGGTCAACTAGTAAAGCCTTCTTGCAATGAACAGTTTGGTCTTTTGGTGCTCGCCTTCAACAGCATCGTCGACGCGTCGCCTTGCCATCAACTTAATCAGCTGGTCATTTGTTATAGTTGCTTTTTTACAATTATTGTGCCACTTTTCGTTCCCTTAGACTTGTGTTGTTAATTTGGAGGAGGTTGATAATTCAATTATATATTTTGGTAAAAATCATTAAATATTTTTCGTTGAGAAAAAGTGTCATTTTTTAAATAAATACCATATAACAAGCAAATATCAAGTATCTCCATTTATAAATCAGTTCAAGTGCGATTAGATTCGGGTAGGGAATTTCACCACACTTAAAACTATTTTGTGGTAATTACAATCAATTTATAGCCAATAGCAAGGAAGATGGATTTACAAGGATTGGCCAATAACTATGGTGAAAAAGAAAATTGTGTGGGGAAGCTCAGCTCGCACGTCGCGGGGGACTCGGCAGCCGAATTCCGCACAATTACTTAACACAAATTCACACACTCGTCCAATCAGATGGCAACGAAGCAAAGAAGTGGAGACTGAGTTGATTTTTTTTTCATAAATCACTAAGCCAATCATATCGCCAACCGAACTCTGCGCCACTATTTCACATATATACACACACTCATCCAGTCGGCCGTCGATCAGACGGCAACGAAGTGCCATTGTGTTAAGTTTTTTTCGTATAACACCAACACAATCCTAGTTTTTTCGTAAACAAACCGCTTCGCGACCCCAGATATACGTCAGCCTATCAGCTGATTCTGTCGAACTCGCTGAGAGCTAGATAATGGTCTGTTATTTGCCACACCTTTTCAATTATTTTCACCATGGCCAATAGGTTTCTGGGGTGGTGAAATTCTTTATCCGAGTTTTGTTAGACGAACTGCAATCTCAGCCTGCTTGACCTGTTACGTTCGTTAGTAAAGTCATCTTGTGCTTTGATGCCTTAAAGTCAGTGAGCGGAAATTCAATATTGAATTGTGGACAGATTTCACTGAGGCCACTGTTCACATTAACTGTAACTTTACTGTTGATCTACACCGGATTTTGGCCCGCTCTAGTTTGGAATATGCTGCGTTTATTTGGAGACCACACCACAAATGCTTAAAAGTGCCTTTGAAATTTGCACTGATACCATTCGAGTTTTCTGATCTTATTCCACCTTACAACTCTGGTTTGCTTTTAATCACCTTGAAGTTTTTAGAAAGTATTGGGTTGCTGCGTAAGTTCATAGCGTTTTTATATTTTCTTTTATTTTACAACGATTTGTTGTTGCTGTTTGGCAAAGGGTAAGTATCCATTCGATAGAACTCTATTTGCTCTACAAAACTATGTTAGTTTTATTTTTGAGTTATTTAATTTTTTATTAGTTTTGAGGCTTAGAAATGGAATACCCAGGAGGCAAAAATCGACATTTTCGACACCTGCTCTTCTTTGCTTTTCTTCGAGGTCAATAAGCTGCCGAAGCGGCTTGGGACATTTGCGACGTATATGCAGAAGGTGTCATAGGCGAGTCTAAAGCACCGAAATGGTTTACAAAGTTCAAAAATTGCGACTTTGGCGTAAGGCTTTCTGAATTCGATGAAGAACGCCTCAAATCACTTTTGTAAGAGAACGGTCGCCAAACCAGTCGTAAAATTTCGGAAAAAATGAAATGCGATCATAAAACGATTTTCAATCACCTTTTTTCAATGGGATTTACCAAAAAATTGGGAGCCTGGGCGTCTCACGAGCTCAACGAAAAAAAAAACAAACAAAGTCGGCTTCAAATTGCTTCTCAACATCTCGACCGCCATCGAGCAATACGCAGTCATAAGCAGCGTTTTTGTACAGAATCGTCACGTAAGATGAGAAAAAAACGTAAGCAAAGAAAGCAGTGAGTGGTTCCTGGAGATACGCCAAAGCCGAGAGTCAAACTGGATCTTCATCCAAAAAAGTTCATGATATGTATATGCCCTCCCAGGGCATGGTGCACTGGAAAATGCTCGAAAAGAATGCCATGACTAACGAGGAGCTCTACATTGCCCAGTTACACCGCGTGAATGAGGTTATTCGATTGAAAAGACCTTAAACCCTACTCCTCCACGGCCAAGCCAGGCTCGATGTTGCACAAGTCGTCAACGCCGCACTCCAAGAGCTCGAATGAGAGGTCCTTCAGCATCCGACAAGCGAGGTCAGGTATTCTTCGGACCTTCCACAGACCAAAGGATTACCATCTTTTCCGCTCCCTGTCAAGCCATATGATAACAGAGAGGGCTTTAAAAACTGGCTCAACAATTTATTTGAGACCAGACGAAGCGATTTTTGGCGGAACGGCATCAACAAATTAGTCGAGAGGTGGAAAGAGGTTACAAACAGCAGTGGCGAATATATAATTGATTAACTTATTGATATAATTATTGTTTTTTGTTTAATTAAATGTCTTCGGTAAAAACGCTACGAATTAAACGAACCCAACCTAATAGAAGATCGATTCTGTTAAAGAAAATGTCGAAAAAATCACAGAAATAATCGAAGTTGACCGGCATATTAATAGTCGTAGTATCGCCAAGGAGAAGAATGAAAATAAAGCAGTTTTAAACGATTTGCGCAAAAATTTTACCCAATAATAATGTATTTCTTTCTCCAATCCTTTAACAGTACACAATAATTCTAGTGTTGCTCCCGCATTTGAAAATATCCTTGGTTATACCCCGAAGTTAGCGCTATCACTACGATTGTTACAACTTCCTTGACATCCTCTTTTTTTCTTTTAAGTGCGTCTTCTTTTTGAGGAATAAGAAAATATCGCAAGGCACTACACCATGGCTATAGAGTGGGTCCGAATCGCATTGCTAGGGGTTTATGTGACATCTTTTTTAAGCTAGCTTTGTGCTAACTTACAGCCTGTCTCGCTAGCTTTAAAGCAGAGTGATCCGCTTAGGATTTTTCACCAAACTTCGGCCTATACGAGGAGTGTTCAAAAAGTATCGCGAATTTTGAATTTTCGCTGGTTACGTATATTCGAATTTCGATTTTTTTGTGGCGATATGTTGGTACTCATGTCTCTCACTCATGCCGATGAGTTCGGCCATTTTGAATGTTCAGTTAATTGTTGACAGCTGCTTTGCTTGCACGTGCTTCGGCTCGTCTTCGATTTTTACCTTTGCAAAAAGGTGGATCAAAGAACCTAGATCAAATTTTGTGTGTAAAACGAAATTGAGTGCGCGGATGCATTCCGAATGTTGACTGTATAATACGGAGAAGCTACTTTGGACCAAAGCAACGTTTATCGGTGCTACAAAATGCTCTCAGAAGGCCGAGAAGATGTGAACGACGAAAAGCATGTCGGACGACCGAGCACTTCAACAACAGACAAAAAAATTGATGAAGTGAAGGAAATGGTATTGGCCAATCGTCGAACCACCATTAGAGAAGTTTCTGAGGACTTAGACATATCGATTGGCTCGTGCCATTCGATTTTTTTTCAATGGTTTGGGCATGAGACGGCTCGCCGCAAAATTCGTACCAAAACTGCTCAATTTCGACCAAAAGCAGCATCGCATGAACATTGCTAATGAGATGTTGGACTCTGTCCGCGGCGACCCAAATTTGCTCCAGAGAGTCATAACTGGTGACGAATCGTGGGTGTATGAAAGCTGCCGCATGAACCAAGACCGAAAAAAGCGCGCCAAGTTCGGTCGAATGTAAAAGTTTTGCTTACCGTTTTCTTCGATTGCACGGGCGTTGTGCATCATAAGTTCTTGCCACAGGGTAAAATGGTCAATAAGGAATATTACCTACAAGTTATGCGGGATTTGCGCGAAGCAATTCGCCAGAAACGCCAAAAATTGGGTATTGCATCACGATAACGCCCCTTCTCACACATCGTTGCTTGTGCGCGACTTTTTGGCCAAAAACAACACACTAATGATGCCACAGCCACCGTATTCCCCAGATCTGGCCCCCTGTGACTTTTTCTCGTTCGCGAAACTGAAGAGACCCATGAAAGGACGACGCTACGCTACGATTGACGAGATAAAGACGGCACCGAAGGAGGAGCTGAGCAAGATAAAAAAATGATTTTTTGAAGTGCTCCGAAGATTGCAAAAAACGTTGGCACAGGTGCATAATATCTCATGGGGATTACTTTGAAGGAGACAAAGTAGATACCAATGTATAAATAAATAATTTTTGAAAAAACACAAAATTCGCGATACTTTTTGAGCACACCTCGTACAGTCACTTTCTGACCGTGTCATCATGCTTCGTGAATGAATTGAGAATCCTCGGAGTGCGAAATGAAACTCGTTGATCATCAGATTTTAACTTCCAAACAAAAATTAGGTGAGGTAGCTCTACTGATTTATTTATTTTTATTTTTATTTATTTTTTTTTTTCAATTTAAAACGGCAATATTTTGGCGCATTCGATATACGAGGGAAAGTATTAGCTTCTAGCAAAATTTTTTATCTGTATTATAAATTCCCTCCCATCTTAAAAGGCCATGAGCCTGAGTGTGTCCCACAGTGGACAACCGCTTCAACCTAACCGAACCTATAAATTCTTTTGGAATAAATCCAAAGAAAATCTTTAAGGGATTTGCATGTTACAAATTTTGAAGGACATTGTTTGTTGGTGTATATCTTCTTCTTCTTAATTGGCGCAATAACCGCTTACGCGATTTTGGCCGAGATTAACAAAGCGCGCCAGTCGTTTCTTTCTCGTGCTAAGCGGCGCCAATTGGACACACCAAGTAAAGCCAAGTTCTCCACCTGATCTTTCCAACGCAGAGGAGGCCTTCCTCTTCCTCTGCTACCACCAGCTTGTACCGCATCGAATACTTTCAAAGACGGAGCGTTTGTATCCATTCGGACGACATGACCCAGCCAATGAAGCCGCTGGATCTTTATTCGCTGCGCTATGTCTATGTCGTCGTAAAGCTCATACAGCTCATCGTTCCATCGTCTACGATATTCGCCGTTGCCAACGTGCAAAGGTCCAAAAATCTTACGCAGAATCTTTCTCTCGAACACTCCAAGCGTCGCTTCATCGGATGTTGTCATCGTCCAAGCTTCTGCGCCATACGTTAGGACGGGCATGATGAGAGTCTTGTAGAGTGTTAGTTTTGTTCGACGAGAGAGGACTTTACTGCTCAGTTGCCTACTTAGTCCAAAATAGCACTTGTTGGCAAGAGAGATTCTACGTTGGATTTCAAGGCTGACATTGTTATCGGTGTTAATGCTTGTTCCTAAATACACGAAGTCTTTTACAACCTCAAAATTATAACTGTCAACAGTGACGTGGGTGCCGATACGCGAGTGCACCGACTGTTTGTTTGAAGACAGGAGGTACTTCGTTTTGTCCTCGTTCACCACCAGACCCATTCGCTTTGCCTCTTTATCCAGTTTGGAGAAGGCAGAACTAACAGCGCGGTTGTTACGGCCGATGATGTCAATATCATCGGCGTACGCCAGCAATTGTACGCTCTTATAAAAAATTGTGCCTGAGCGATTAAGTTCTGCGGCTCGTACGATGCTCTCCAACATCAGGTTAAAGAAGTCACACGACAGCGAGTCACCCTGTCTGAAACATCGTTTGGTATCAAACGGCTCGGAGAGGTCCTTCCCAATTCTGACGGCGCTGCTGGTGTTGAGCAACGTCATCTTGCATTGCCGTATTAGTTTTGCGGGGATACCAAATTCAGACATAGCGGCATACAGGTAACTCCTTTCCGTACTGTCGAATACAGCTTTGAAATCGACGAAAAGATGGTGTGTGTCGATTCTCCTTTCATGGGTCTTTTCCAAGATTTGGCGTATTGTGTTGGTGTATATCGATTTGTTGTTAAAATTGTACTGAATCGACCCTTAAAACACATAGTTACATTGAATAGTGAGTCCAATAGAGAATTTCTCTTGCCAATAATAGTTGTTTTCTGTGATGTATGAAAGAAAATATTAAAAAAAGGGCGGCTTTCCTCAAAGTTTAAATTGGAATTTTCAATTGTCGAAAGCTCACTCGCTAGGAAAAGAGAGGCTTACACTATGACTGGGCTCACAATGACCATCGAATTGGTTTCAATTATTTTCGCAAAAGAGGGTAAAATGTAGTAATATTTAGTTTATTATTTTATTTTTATTTCGCTGTTTTAGTTGTTTGTTACTTCTTCTTTGCATCATTTTTTGGCCCATTTATCTTTGCACGAATTGTAATTGAAGAAGACTGCGGCTACTTGCTGCCATGAAATGGAAAGTACAATTACATACATTCTCACATTCATATGCATGCACACACTCGCATATCGATATGAATATTTTCGAAGTAATTAAATTGCGATTGACCGCACTGACCGATTTACAGGCAAAAAAAAGCCAGAGTGAAGCAAAAAGCGTGCGCCACTGCGTCAATTCGTTCCACTTTAATTTGGCATTTCATGTGCAGCTACTTTTGAATTTAATGTATTTTTTCGTTGTTTTTTGTTGCAATGTTTTCATAATTTTTTGCTTTCCTGTTGATTTTTTTATTACAAGTCATTGGCGTTGGTGGATTATTATGCAACATTTTGTTGACCATTAAGTTTACGCAGATTTCATTACCACCAATACAACGGCACGTTAAAGTGGAGGTAATATCCATACGAAAAACAACACCAACAGTGGTGCGAGTAATGACAAGTGGTATTATTAATTATATGATTGCATGGTCCGGTTAGATTTTATAGTTTTTCCAACGTCGGTGGAGTGAAGAACGAAGGTGTGTAGTTATGTATGTATAAGTATATGTACATGTCAGCGACAGCATATGTACGTAGAGCATAAGGAGTTATTGGTAAGATATAGTGGCTTTGTGGAAACACAAGACCCATAAAAAATTAAAAAATGTTGTGTTCATTGAGTGTCTTAGAAAAGTATGAAATACACATTTGTTAAATTTTTTTTTCCTTGTATGTTCCATGAAAATCCCTATGAGAAGTTAACGACACCAAAATTTTCATAAATCCAAATAATTTAAAAGTGCTGGTAATTGTTGGCAGTTATAACTATCAAATTTTAATCGACTTTATATACTTACTAGCAAACCCGGCCCGCTTCGCTGGGCACACTAAAATAGAATAATAGAATAGAATAGATATGGTTTAGAACAGAAAAGATATGGTTTTCATATTATTTATTTCTTTATTCAATACCACGTTTTGGTCTCTATCTCGAGACCCTAGTCACGGAGCGGCATGAAAAATACTCTGAACTAAAGCACTCATCAACAGCTTCCATTTAATACCCATATTGTACATACACATTGTAGGGTCCACGTGTTGGTCTCTATCTCGAGGCCCTAGTCACGGAGCGGCATGAAAAATACTCTGTACTAAAGCATTCACCAATAGCTTCCATTTCATACCCATATTGTACATACACATCCGAAGGTTACCCGGGTCTACGTTTTGACCTATATCTCGAGCCCTATCCACCAATAGGCATCCAAGCTATATGTAAACCATCTTCAATACCTACTTAACAATGTGTGTAAGTTTGGCCGGTTAGCGAACACACACAAAAAGTTGACTTTATTTTATATATAAGATGAAATTAGCCACTAATTTCAACCTCGAGGACAAGCCAAGCATAATTATTGCCAAAAGTTTGTATGTAAGTTTCAGTAGGTAGGTAGATAGATAGGTAGGTGAAATGGCTGAAGTACCACACTGGCACTCCCCAAGTAGGCGTTTTGATACCATTGTGAGACCTCCAACGGGCAGATAACTACAGCCAGCCAGAGCTGTTGATTTAATGGAGAAGATGGATGGGATTTACCAAAGTTTCAGTAAGAAAATAAAAAAACCGGCGGCCGCCGCAGTCGAATGGACCGAAAATATTTATTCTAAAAGGGGTCGCTCCTCAGCAGGCAATGGGAAACCTCCGAGTGTATTTTTGCTATGAAAGAGGTCCTTATAATAATTGTTGGTCCCTCTAATTGTAGAAAAACATCAGAACGCACGCCACAAATAGGAGGAGGAGTTCGACCTAATATACAATAAAAGCGCCAATTACTAACGCGTGATTTTTTAGCTATTATCTTTTTAAACAGATGGTTTAAACACCTGACGCACGTTTCGTGTGTTATTTCACTGTCAAACATCTTCAGTTTGGTCTATCATTTAACCATGAATCGTCTTACAAACGAACAACGCTTGCAAATCATTGCATTTTATTATATTGTAAAAATGCGTTTTCTGTTAAGAAAGTTTATCGCGCGCTTCTTCCATTTTATGGTCAGTTTAATCGACCCGCTGAAGCGGCTATTCGAGCTATTGTGACTAAATTTAGAACCAAATTTACATTATTGGACATCAAACCACCACCAGGCTTACGTAAAGTGCGAACTGAAGAAAGTACCGGCCAGTGTTAATGATAACCATCAATTATCGATTCGTCGCCGTTCGCAGCAATTGGGCCTCTGTTACTCAACAACGTGGAAAATTTTGCGAAAGAATTGAAGCCGAACGACCTACCGCAACGCAGAATTTTTGGTGAATGGGCTTTTGGAAAGTTGGCCGAAGATCCAATTTTTATCGAGAAATTGTGTTCAGCGATGAAGCTCATTTTTGGATCAATGGGTACGTAAACAAGCAGAATTGTCGATTTTGGAGTGAAGATCAGACAGCAGAATTGTAAGAGCTTCCAATGTATCGAAAAGGTCACAGTTTGGTGCGGTTTATGGGCTGAAGGTATCATTGGACCGTATTTCTTCAAAGATGCTGCGAATCGTAACGTAACTGTGAATGGTGAGCGCTACCGTGAAATGATATCCAACTTTTTTTTTGCCCAAAATGCAAGAGCTTGACTTGTATGACATGTGGTTTCAACAAGACGGTGCCACATGCCACACAGCACGCGTAGCAATGGACTTGTTAAGAGGGGAGTTCGATGAACATTTTATTTCACGTTCGGGACCTGTCAATTGGCCACCCAGATCGTGCGATATAACGCCTTTAGATTATTTTTGGTGGGGCTATGTTAAAGCTCATGTCTACTCAGTCAAGCCTGCTTCAGTTAACGCATTTGAAGACAACATTAAAGCATTTATATGTGAGATACCGGCCGAAACATTGGAAAACGTATGCCAAAATTGGACTAAGCGGATGGACCATTTGAAGCGCAGTCGCGGTCAACATTTGCATGAAGTAATCTTCAAACATTAAATTATATGAACTGTACTATCGATTTAAATAAAAAATTCATGCATTTTTCTGAATTTTACGAGTATTTTTTTGAAAAAATTTCTTATAGCTCTTAAAAAATCACCCTTTACTTAAATCGAGTATTTAGTAATAGTCCGGGAGCCAGGGGTCATTTTGACCTCATCATTTCATGCCCACTGATTTTAATACTGAAGGCAGACGCCATCCAATGGATGACGAAACCAATCGTCAGCTGGTCCAGTAGCGGTGGGTACGTACGTGGGATGCTGCGAAACGTATCGAAAAAAAAATGTTAACAACTCATTTAACACCGGCTGAAATTTTTTTGTGTATTGTTGACATTTAGTAATAGGTCTATCGATAAGTTCGTGCGGTTTTACAACAGATGGCGTAACTTGATTATTATTCCATCGATCCACATTTCCAAACATTCATTGGAGAGCTACTGTCGTAAGGCACAAACGTCAGTATAAGTTTTTTATTTGAAGCGTAAACAACAATATTTTTACCACACTTGAAAATGTCGAATTTCGTGCCAAATAATGTGTTTTTGCGGGGAATTCTTCTTCATTATTTTAATATGAAGAAAAAAGCAGCCGAAAGTCATCGTATCTTGGTGGAAGTTTATGGTGAGCATGCTCTAGCTGAGCGAACGTGCCAGAAGTGGTTTGCACGCTTTAAAAGTGGTGATTTTGGCTTGGAAGACGAAGAACGCGAGGGTGCGCCGCCAAAGTTCATGGATACCGAATTGGAGGAATTGCTCGATCAAGATCCGGCTCAAACGCAAGAAGAGGTTGCAAAAACTTTGGGAGTTGATCAATCAACCATTTCCAAACGTTTAAAAGCCATGGGAATGATCCGAAAGGTAGGCCATTGGGTGCCGTATGAATTGAAGCCAAGAGACGTTGAACACCGTTTTATGGCATGCGAACAACTGCTTCAACGGCACAAAAGAAAGGGTTTTTTGCATCGAATTGTGACTGGCGATGAAAAGTGGGTCCATTACGACAATCCAAAACGTCGGGCAACGTATGGATACCCTGGCCATGCTTCAACATCGACGTCGGCGCAGAATATTCATGGCCTGAAGGTTATGCTGTGTATCTGGTGGGACCAGCTGGGTGTTGTGTATTATGAGCTACTGAAACCGAATGAAACGATTACGGGGGATGTCTACCGACGACAATTGATGCGTTTGAGCCGAGCACTGCGAGAAAAACGGCCGCAATACGCCGATAGACACGACAAAGTTATTTTGCAACATGACAATGCTCGGCCACATGTTGCACAAGTGGTCAAAACATACTTAGAAACGCTCAAATGGGATGTCCTACCCCACCCGCCGTATAGTCCAGACCTTGCGCCATCTGATTACTATCTCTTCCGATCGATGCAACATGGCCTGGCTGACCAGCACTTCCGTAATTACGATGAAGTCAAAAAATGGATCGATTCGTGGATTGCGGCAAAACCGACCGAATTTTTCACAAAGGGAATCCGTGAATTGCCAGAAAGATGGGAAAAAGTAGTAGTAAGCGATGGACAATACTTTGAATATTAAATTTGTAACAATTTTACGTCAATAAAGTTTCAAATTTCGAAAAAAAACCGCACGAACTTAAACATAGTCCTATTAGAATAAAAAAGAAATAGTCAGCTACGTCGTAGAGGGGGGAAATACGTCAGCTGAACAGGCGAACTTGTAAAATAAATTAAAAAGTAAAACTACTTTATGCCGATTGAAATTTTTTTACATAATTTTGGACACATATGAAAATATAATAATAATAATAATATATCATTGCGTTCATACATCTCGGCGGCGCGTGGAATTTTCAATGCTTCGGCTGACTGTCTTCCCAGCTAACGTTCACTTTCGTTATTCATGAAAGCTAGTCCCAAATATAGTCAAGAATTTAACGGTATGGCTCGCGGACTATAAAAGGATCAGGATAATCTCGCAGATAACGTCTGAGCAAACTTCCCTTTGCTAGTCCACAAAATCAATACATTCTTCTCAAGTCACACATTCTTGCTTCATTTTAAAAATCGAATGCAAATTTAACAGAAAATGAAATAAAAAAAACTCAAAATCAGACCATTAAAAGTTAAGTAAGGAATTTTCCGTACTTAAATTTAAGTTTTATTGATTTCGAGAGTAAATAATTTTCTGCACTTCTTCACTGAGCGATAGTTGAACGTCACTCAGTGCGGCAGTTAGAATTTGGTAAGACTGTGTTTTTGCATCCAGAGCAAGGCGAATCTACTAAAGGTACTAGACCAACAACAATGTTTTTGTGCATTAGAATACCACAACAAAAGACAGTAGAGTAATAAATAAAATGCCGACTTTCTTCAATTCGTTTTTCAATTTTCAACTCTCATAAAAAGCGTAGTTTTATTGTCATTGACAAATTAAAAAATTGTCTTTGCACTGCTTTTCACTTGAAATTCGAAAGGCCTTTTATTTTTAATGCGAGTATTTAAAATCACAAAGCATTTGTATATTTTTTCACTACTGTGTCCACTTTCTTTAACAAAACTAAAACAAACAATGGATAATAGTGTACTTATGCTATTGTTGTTGTACTTTTTATTTTTATTTTTATTTTTTTTATTGCTTTGTAGTAATGTGGAAAAACGATGAGTATTCGCAACATGTCGCATTAAATTGAAATAAAAAAGATTCCCTGCATGGCTTAATCTTCACAGAAATACACAAATAAAATGTTTAACTGCCTAAGTGAAACACACACATACGCGCATGCTTATGCATAAAAAATCGTTGTGAGCGTCTGCCACAAAATAAGCGGCGTGGTTGGCTGAGCTGTTGGGTGCCGAGTTGATAAAAAGCGCCAAGCGCATGCGCAACGCGAAACATTTACGTGTCGAACGCGCGCTAGGTAAGCTCGTCTTTGGATTGTGCAAATGATTACATAACTGCAGGAAAAATAAAGAGTGCCATGAGAAATAAAATTGAAAAATTAAGAAATTAAATTGAAGTGCAGTATTAAAAATTAATTTAAAAATAATTAAACAATTATTAAAAATTAATTAAATGTTCACGAAAATAACTTGAAATCAAAAGCTCAGCAGGGTTTTATTTAATTAAAACTCAAATACGTATAAAAAAACCAAAGCAATTTGTATTAAATCACAAAAATATAAATTGTTAAAAGCTGTTTATTAATTCATAAAAAACGTCAATAAAAATTACATTTGCTATTATTTTAGAAAATTTGTTAATATTCGAAAAATTTCCTTCTTCCGCCTTCATTGCAGTTCCCGGAATCGAACAACTATTCAGAAAAATTTACAAAAATGAAAAGCCTCATCGTGTTTTGCACTCTCTTGGCGCTCGCATTGGCACATCCGCAACGTGAAGGTGCCGCGTACACCAACGAAGCCATCCGTCAGGCCCAACAGACCTTCCTCATACCGAAAGATGCACAAATTCAAAATGTACAAGAAGGCATTGAGCTGGGCGCATACGAAGCAATTCCCGGCAATCAACGGATAAATCTCTTCGAGATTCTCGGCGATCAAGTACCCTCAGAAGTGATAAACAATCTGCAAGCGCAAGTCGATCAGATTGGTAAGAATAAGTGAGCGTTGAGCGCGCAATCGACGGCGTGTTAACTAAATTGTAATTAAATTAATTTTTGTTTTTGTTATCTTCAATGCGAAAAATTCATTTATAATTATTTTTTGTTGAATTATAATAGTTTCTATGAAAATTTGAAAAAATAAATATTTAAAAAAAAAATCAAAAAACAAGAAATGTTTTTTGCCTATCTTCAGCTAAGTTTAGACAACAGGAAATCAAACTGAGATGTAAAATCAATAGCGAAAAAGTGAAAGTCAATTCATTTATTTGGCAATTATCCATGGGAGCCAAGAAAGTCCCACGACATGCAGCCTAACGAGTTCGTTAGCTATTTTTGCTCATTTCCTACTTTGATCAGGCATAGATGTCTAACTCATGCATAACAATGTGGCTCGCAGTGTATGTGAATGTACGGCTAACAAAAGATTTAATTTTTTTTTCTATTTATTTTTATTTCTATTTATTTTATTTTGTTTGTATTTTTTATTTTTATTTCTATTTTCTTTTTTTCCCCCAAAAGTTTTTTTATTTTTTTGTTGTAACCTTTTTCTAATGCGCGGCATATCTGCCGCTTTCACTATGTCTTTATCGATCGTGATCGTGGCCACCGGCTATGATCGCCTTAAGCGTAATTCAATGCTTGGTAACGACGTAACACAACGGGAAGCACAGATATGTGGACGAGACCGCTGCTGCACAGTCGTTGCATGCTAATTACCCACACCAAGTCCGAGCGAATACAAAGTGTATTCATAAATCAATGCATAGCATGGAAACGCATAAAATATTGTATTATTATTTGCTGTTGATGTCATGTCTGGTGTAATTATGAATTCTTGAATAGTTGGTGGACAGGTGATGCGGTTCGCAGATGTGTAATTACATACATACATACATATAGTAATAAATGGAAATTAGTTAAGTCATTTTATTTTATTTTATTTTATCTTTTTTATATTCTTTTATTTAATTTTATTTTATGATTATTTTGATTCTATTTGGTTTTGTATTTCTAATTTAATTTAATTTTTTTATTTTATGCTACATTTTTGTATTATTTAGGTTTATTTTATTTGGTTTTGTCCCCTGATACCTGTAAACGGCCATTTTTCTCCTGATTTTCATTAAAATTATTTAAAATGAAGAAGTCAATATATTTTTTTTTCAAAATTGGCATACAGTTTATTTATATATTAGAATAATATAATTTTTTTTTTAATCATTTAAAATGGCGGATGTACACTCAATTCTTCCAGGAAGGTCGCAGCGGGGCATCTCAATCGGCGGGCATTCTAGCATCGGCGTCAGTGACCTGAATACATACAAAAAAACAATTTTTTTTTTTTATTTTATTAATAATATAATTTTTATATGAATTAAAAAAAATGGAAAAAAGTCGCGGAATACTAAAATGCTTAAAAAAAGATGAATTTTGGGGCGAATTTTCCTATCATTTTGCTTCGAAAAAATTATTTTTTCGAAAAATTTTGGAAATTGCAAGATACGTGTACTGTAAAAAACGTTATGACCTTATTTCTGTATTTGCGAAAAAAATTGCGTCCGTATCCTTTTACGACTTGCTTAGGTTTAAATGTTTAGTTTTACTCCACAAGATCATAAACACTAAGAAACCCAGATACCTCAAAGATCGACTTATGCCTTCAAAGTCCTGCCGTTCGTTAAACTTAGTCCCAATGAAATACAGTCGTTTGGTGACTGAACGTCAATACTTTGTGGTCTCTGTCCGTCCTTGGAATTCCTTAACTTACAAAATTAAACGTATAAAAGAAAGCTCGTGTTTCAAAAATAAATTGCTTCGCTATCTTGCCGAAAATTGCTGAATGTACTCAAATGGATCCACATTATTTAAATCTCTTCCTATTAATCCCTACTCCTACCTTTTAATACTTTCTCCAACTTATACTTCTTTACTAATATCTGTAATTTTAATTTTAATTTTGATTTTACTGTTAATCCTTTTATGTAAACTATTCTTAAGGTCAATCATTGTAAAAATAACCTATGGTAGTATGTTTTGACTTTAATAATAATAATAATTGTAAAAAGATGTGCGCAAAATTTCAGGGAGATCGGTCAATAACTTTTCGAGTTATCGTATAGGCCAATTCGAAAAATATAGTTTTGAGAAAAACGTAATTTAATTTTTTTATATTAGTTTATTTTATTCTATTCTATTTGATATTATTTTATGCTACAATTTTATATTATTTTGACTTATATAGGGTGGGCCATGTAAAATTTACTTTTTGAATCGGCTATAAAAAAAAACTAATCAATATTTTTTCAAACTTTTTTTTTATTTTGAAGATTGAACATTGTCATTTATGAATAAAAAATAATATCGTTCAAATGACTGCCACGACTGGCTTTACAGTAGGCCATTCGATCAACCTAATTTTTAAGCACATTTTCGAGTATTTGGGCTCCAATTTCATGAATGGCAACTTCGATTTCATGTTTTAAAGTATCAATCGTCTCTGGATGGTTCACATAGCATTTGTCCTTAACGGCTCCCCACAAAAAATAGTCCAACGGCGGTTCAAAAAGCAAACGCTATATGGCCCACCCTGTATTATTTGGTTTTAATTTATTTTACTTTTCTTTGTTTATCTAATTTTTTGTATTCAATTGGATATTACTTTATTATATCCTTCTTATTTTATGCTATTTGGCTTTTTTTTCTTTCATATTTTTAATTTTATTTCATGAAATCTTTCTTATATTATTTTATTTTATTTTATATTTTTTTATTTAATATTATTTTGATTTATTTCATTTGGTTTTAATTTATTTTACATTTTTCTTTATTATTATTGCTTTTTTCCTTCTATAAAATAATAATAATAAAATAATATATTATATCTCTCATATTTTATTTAATTCTATGTGTTTTTATTTTATATATTTTATTTTTTTTATTTACTTTATTGTATAATATTTTTATACATTATTGTATAATATAATATTTTTAATCTATTTGGCTTTGTCTTTCTTATTTTATTTTTTTATCTTTTTTATATTATTTAACTTTATTTGACTTTATTTTTTTTCATATTTTTAATTTAATTTTATTTTAGTTTGATTTATTTTATTTGGTTTTAATTCATTTTATTTTTCTTTCTTTATTTACTCTTTTGTATTCTATATGATATTTATTTTATTTACCTTTCTCATTTTGTATTATTTTATTCGATTTGATTTGATTTTTTTATATTTTTCACTTTATTGTATCTTTCTCATTGTATTTTATATTTTCTATATTATTATATTTTATTTTAATATATTTGGTTTTAATTTATTTTATTTCATCTTTTTTAATTATATTTTATTTTATCTTATTTTGTTTTAATTAAATTTTTTGATTTTATTTTATTTTATACTATTTTAATTTTTTTAATTTTTTTACGTTATTTTATTATATCTTTCACATTTTATTTTATTTGATTTTATTTGGTTTAATTATATCTTTTTTTACTTTTCTCTTTATTTAAAATATATTTTGATTATTTCATTTCAATTTATTTAGATTTTTGATGTTTTCTTAATTTACAATACTTTATTATATTTTAATATAATTTATTTCATTTTTTTTATACCTTATTTTATTTTATTGTGTTGTAGTTCATTTTAATTTATTTCATATTACTTTATTTAACATTTTTTTATTATTATTTTTTTTTTCAGCTCATCCTATTTTATTTTATTTCATTTTATTTTGCTTCACTTTTAAAGATTTTTACTACTACATCAACAAATCATTATCTCATTAATTATTGCCGAAACCACTCATATTTTGGCCATACATTTTCCTTTCACTTCACAACTATATTTTACAGTTACAGCATACGAACACAAGTGTAATATATCAATAGGTGCAGTTGCGTAAATATTGACGCCAGATCATCTTCACACTTGGCTGCGTACAACCTCAGCTGTTCACCATTACCGACGTTTATCGGCAACCATCCTAATGGTCATTGCACTTACAGCCAGTATTTGAATGTTGGTCATTTGCACTGAACGAAGAATGGCAGGCAGCCCTACTTCAAACCTTTGAAGTCCATCGTTTAATTGACGCACTTTTTTTTCAAATGTCATGGTGGTTGCATTGCTCGATTATGTAACAAATTGATGGTCAACCAACCAAATAACTGCTTCATTACCCTAATATTAGCACTTCATTTGGATTAAAGTTAATTATCTATCATTATTGTCATTATATTATGGCTCCTGTAAGTAGTGAAATTTGGAAATTCTTCGCCAACATTTATGATATTAAATTTATAACTGTAACATTTAGCCATACCTTTACCTACATTTCCACAAATATTCGGTTAGTGCCCGTAACGTTTGTTAGTAACGCAGGCACAACAGCTTTGGAAATCCGAAAGAGATCAACAACCAAAAAAACTACAAAAACTGCTTTATCTTACAAATTTACGGATTTAAATAAAAAAAATTGTAGTGAATTATTTTTTATTTATTAAAAAAAAATTTTAAACAAGACTTTTCATTATTTTAATAAATATAAAAACAAAATAAATCGAATGCCGATTAATAAAACGTTCATATATAAGTAGATGATCTACTTTTTCGTGCTTAACTCAAAATCCGTAATTAAAAAGCGCGGTTTCGCATACAATATTTCTCTCCCAAAATCTGAGATTATAAAATAATCCCAGATAATAACGATACTTTTCGACTTACAACCCTGTGTTTTCTGTGTTATCGATAATTATTATAACGAATAAAAACTAAATGAAATGGACGCCGGCAAAGAAAGCTGGTTTGTAGATATAATTCTAATAAATTTTTGTTATTCATTATTAACTATGCATTCATATGACAGAAAAAAGCGTGTGTCCATAAATGCTTTGCCCTCTTATTACTTATTATAAAATGTAATTTCGAATTCGTATTGCTGCCATAAATTTTTGAAACCTCAGTAAACGTCGTTTACTGATTTCCTCCAACTGTTTATTATTAGCAGCCAATTACGCAATTAAATTAGCTATTCCTTCTCCTTGTATTTTCTTCATATCGTTAATAATAACTAATCAAACCAAAACACCCAAATATTCCACCGAAATAATTTCTATGAAGAAAAACCTTTCACAACAGTATTGACAGCTGATTGTCAATTTTGCAGGTAATTTGCTATATGTGAACGGGTAGATTAATTTTGTAGATTTATTGGTAATTAATGCATATGTGAACGTACTTTAAGCGACATTTATTTTTTTTTATCCCCACACGTGCGATCACCAACAGACAGTGGGAGCCAATCGAAGTTAAATAGAACCTGTGCGCTTGGTATAGAAAGCACGGATGTGGTGCCTACCGAAAACTGCTACTTTATTTTTGTCGATTTCGACAATTGAGTGACGTCTGTATAGAAAATAAACAAAGCTTTGGGTACAGATGTAAACACCAGCAGACGCATGATTTAATTATTAAAGGTTTGCTCATTCGTCCCCATTGTACAGATCCATAAGTAAAAACACTTTCAGCTGGGCTGGTAGCAAGGTGGATTTATTAAGGTGACAGCATTCACCCAGCTGAATTTTTCACCGTAGGTATGGCTTACGTCAAAATGATATGCTTTGTTTGTATGTATTGGCATGTTTAATTCGTATGTTTACATTTGCTTGCTGATTTTGACGTGATGGTTGGACCAAACGCAACAACAAATACATGTAGGATTTTACTTATATGTGTTTGCTGTCACCTGTAATAAATTCGCCTTGGCTGGTAGTCAAAAAATGCCCTCGGCTGAGATCACCTGATGCCAAAACACTCTTACTATATGTGTAACTTGGTTGCATACAATATAATTAAATTTCATAGAGCATCGCATAAAAATATTTAAAAATTTACGTAAAAATTCAGATATATCTAAATACTCATTACAAAACATTATAGACAAGTAATATATTAAATATATAGTATTTGGTATTGTAAATTTTCCAAGTCAGAGATATTATCTTGGATTTTTCCTATTATTTTGACGTGATAACGTCTTATAATTCGATTTAACAGGCTGCACGCACGAAAAAATGTGTCGTTACCTTGCTCATTAGTGTTACCTTGCTCATATGTCGTTACCTTGCTCATTAGTGTTACCTTGCTCATATGTCGTTACCTTGCTCATTAGTGTTACCTTGCTCATTTGTCGTTACCTTGCTCATTGCCGTTACCTTGCTCATTTGTCGTTACCTTGCTCATTGCATTGAATGAACTGCAAGCGAAAGCGCGGAACGAACGACAAAGCAAACGAACGGCAACGACCGTTCGACATCTTGCTCTCTCCTACTTAAGTGAGCGTATATGTGTATGTATATGCGCATATGTACATATATAAATTTACGTACTTGTATTTGCATATGCCATCTTATTGATTATTATTAATTTGATTGACTTGAAGAATTTAAAATAAAACCAAGTTTGTTAATAATACCTGTTGTTTTAATGTTATTATTACTGTTTGACGTGATAACGTCTTATAATTCTATGTAGCCGGCTGCACGTACCAAAAAATGCGTCGTTATCTTGCTCATGCGTCGTTACCTTGCTTGAACAGGATGTTATGTTATGTTATGTTATGTTATGTTATGTTATGTTATGTTATGTTATGTTATGTTATGTTATGTTATGTTATGTTATGTTATGTTATGTTATGTTATGTTATGTTATGTTATGTTATGTTATGTTATATTATGTTATGTTATGTTATGTTATGTTATGTTATGTTATGTTATGTTATGTTATGTTATGTTATGTTATGTTATGTTATGTTATGTTATGTTATGTTATGTTATGTTATGTTATGTTATGTTATGTTATGTTATGTTATGTTATGTTATGTTATGTTATGTTATGTTATGTTATGTTATGTTATGTTATGTTATGTTATGTTATGTTATGTTATGTTATGTTATGTTATGTTATGTTATGTTATGTTATGTTATGTTATGTTATGTTATGTTATGTTAT
Organism: Anastrepha obliqua; assembly: GCF_027943255.1. NCBI lineage: Eukaryota > Metazoa > Arthropoda > Insecta > Diptera > Tephritidae > Anastrepha > Anastrepha obliqua. The sequence goes on along the minus strand of NC_072896.1, from coordinate 111,774,342 downwards.
GTTATGTTATGTTATGTTATGTTATGTTATGTTATGTTATGTTATGTTATGTTATGTTATGTTATGTTATGTTATGTTATGTTATGTTATGTTATGTTATGTTATGTTATGTTATGTTATGTTATGTTATGTTATGTTATGTTATGTTATGTTATGTTATGTTATGTTATGTTATGTTATGTTATGTTATGTTATGTTATGTTATGTTATGTTATGTTATGTTATGTTATGTTATGTTATGTTATGTTATGTTATGTTATGTTATGTTATGTTATGTTATGTTATGTTATGTTATGTTATGTTATGTTATGTTATGTTATGTTATGTTATGTTATGTTATGTTATGTTATGTTATGTTATGTTATGTTATGTTATGTTATGTTATGTTATGTTATGTTATGTTATGTTATGTTATGTTATGTTATGTTATGTTATGTTATGTTATGTTATGTTATGTTATGTTATGTTATGTTATGTTATGTTATGTTATGTTATGTTATGTTATGTTATGTTATGTTATGTTATGTTATGTTATGTTATGTTATGTTATGTTATGTTATGTTATGTTATGTTATGTTATGTTATGTTATGTTATGTTATGTTGTGTTATGTTGTGTTATGTTATGTTATGTTATGTTATGTTATGTTATGTTAAAGTATATTATGTTATGTTAATGTTAACTCATTCTCTATATCCATACAAAATATCTATCAAACAAATAAAATTAAAATTTTCTTTTGAAAAATGCAACCATTCAATCAGTATTTTCTTATGACGTTATCACGTTAAACTATCGTCAGTAAACCGACTTTACAGATAACCTCTTTTTAATTCGGCATAGCACCGCCGCGAATACACTCAAGCAAAAAGGCCACTCACTCACACTATCACACATTTGGGTGCCTTTTAAACCCACACAAAGGGTACCTACCGAAAAATAGGAAGAATAATAGTGTTTTTACTTGTATGAAATTTAATTTGTATGAGATTTAATTATTTTTTAATCAACCATGTTACATAAAAGAGCGTTTAGGAATCAGCTGATCTCAGCTGTGGGCAACACAACTTTTGACAACCAGCTAAGAGTGTTTGTACTTATGGATCTGTACAATAATCATTAATGAGAACTTGACATCTGTTTTCGAGAAACCTGTGTTGCTACATTCAAATTTCATTGAGAAAGAGTAGCAAGAAAGTGTGTTACATTCCTCAAAAACTGAATACAGACTCAAGTAAATTGAATACAAGGAAAATTCGTGAGCATGTCGTGAGGATTTTTATGAGTTTTTAAAATTTTCTTCAAAACTTGACACGAGGCTTTACTGTGTAACTAATATATTACGATTTATTTGTGAACTGCTAATATTATTTTTTTTTCTGAAATGCAACCCTATGCAAATCAAGCAACTCTCTCAAGCACATGTCGGCATTTCAATTTGACATTTCAACCAACATGTGTACATCGTGAAACTGACAAAACACTTCAATATCGGTGTGGTTTTATTTCGAAGTAAAAATTATAACTTGAAAGTTTATGCTTCAGAGCATAGGAAAGCAATACAATTTTTTAGAAAATAAGTGAAGAACGTTGCCAAATAATGGAGGTAGAAAACGGCGAGGGACAAGTACAGGTGCGCCTGAAGACCAAACAGGAACAGTTAGTATCAATTTAATCCTCAGCGATGCAGAGTTCCGTTTTATTATTAAAACTTCCACTTCTAGTTATGCTGTGCCTGATGTACCTTATACAATCGAAGGAAGCGTAACCACCGCTGACCTGAACACATTCGTTAACACGTTGCTGGAGCAAGCCGAGATCAATGCGGGCGACCATAAATCTCCCATTGAATTTGATTTCATAGTAATTAATGAATATTTGCGCGGACGTCTGTGCGATCACTTACGCGAAAAGGAAATTTCCTTTGAAGACACCGTAGATATTGAATATGTTGAACGTTTCCCAGCGCCAGAACCTCAAGACTGTTTGCTGCATGATGATTGGGTATCAGCAGTTAAGGCAAGTGACAAATGGATATTGACCGGCTGCTACGACAACACCATCAACATATGGACGGAAAAAGGCAAACATGTATTAACTATACCGGGACATACACAGCCAGTGAAGGCGGTAGCTTGGGTGTCGGTTGATGAGCAGCGTGGAAAATTCGTAACATGTTCCCAGGATCAAACTGCGATGCTTTGGGAATGGTTAGTTGGTACGAATTCAGTGGAATGTGTTTCAGTTTGTAAAGGGCATGAGCGTGCGATCGATTGTGTGGATGTAAGTCCGGATAAAGCACGTTTCGCCACGGGTAGCTGGGACACAATGCTAAAGATATGGTCGGCGGGTAAGAAATATAACGTAATGATTGGCTGATAAAAAATTAAGCGAGCATGTTTTTGTAATTTAGAAATAAATGAAGGAGGTGAAGGTACTTCGAAGCGTGCAAGAGAAAGTAACACAACAAGGGTAAGTGCTTAGGAAGAAAACTGCATGCTCGCAGAAGATACTAATGGAAAATGTAGCATATCTGTGTTGTATGAGTTGTTGAGTTTATATTAATTCATACCACGTATGTAGGTTCCTCAAATGACATTACAAGGGCATCGTGAATGCATTTCTTCCGTACAATGGATGGATACAGATACACTTTTAACAAGCAGTTGGGATCATACTTTGAAAATTTGGGATCTAAATCTCGAGGGTATTAAAATGGAAGTTTCTGCCAATAAATCAATTTTTGATGCCAGTTACTCTAAGCTGAATCATCTCATTGTCACAGCATCGGCAGACAAGAATCTACGTCTCTACGATCCGCGCACGAATCGTAAGTTTGAGTAATGCAACACGAGTTCTTAATTTGCTTATTGATTAATTTTTAGATGGCAACCTGGTGCGCAATACTTATTTTGGCCACAGCCATTGGGTGCAAACCGTAATGTGGTCTACAACAGAGGAATACCTCTTTGTGTCTGGTTCGTACGATAATCAAAATAAACTGTGGGATTACAGATGGTAATAACATGACAATTAGTGAGTGCCAAGGTGTTTAACATATTTTTTAATTTTATTTTTAGCCCTAAGGCGCCGTTATACGATTTGTTGGGACATGCAGACAAAGTGCTGGACATTGATTGGTCAAATCCGAAGTACATCGTTTCGGGGGGCTCTGATAATACAGTAAGGGTTTTCAAGTCACGCAAAGCTGTGTTGACCGAGCCCATGGATGATACTAAATAGAGACTCCACCCCCCTTCGCAATATGCGTTTTCTGAGAAAATGTTTCAATCGATGACGTTATAAATGTTTTTTAATAGCTAAATTAGATTTTGATAAACTGAAAGAATACCAAACTCGAGTCAATAAATGTTAAAAATTGATGCGATCAGCTGGTTTCATTTCAAAGTTTTAGGAAATTAAATCTTTTGTTTATTAGAGTAGTGAGCCGTAAGCCCTGGCAGCTAGTGCTCTTTTTTTTTATTGTAAAATAATAATTTATTGTTATTTTCCATATATTAAATAAATAAATCTTTTGTTGGTTGTTTATTGGGGAGCTCATTTGAAACATTGCCATTATGTAGCAAATTTCAATGAAATGACTATTAGTATAATATAAAAAGCGTGCTCTGAACAATTGTAAATTGTGAGTATTTATAATTTTTAATCGTTATTATTATTATTTTTTTTTTTTTATTTGAAAATTGGAAATGTAATGAATTACAATCTCAATGAATTAAAAAGCATTAGCGACTAGGCCATCATTATTATTATTGTTATAATTATATTTATAATTTTTATGCGTTATTTTTTTTTTTTTTTTTTTTTTTTTTTTTTTTTTTTTTTTTTTGAAAATTGGAAATGTAATGAATTACAATCTCAATGAATTAAAAAGCATTAGCGACTAGGCCATCATCGTTATTATTGTTTTGTTCCAACATAAATAAATCACATGTCTACAACAATTTGAGCTTGGAATAACATAGAAAGTTCCCCATACCCCATACTTACATACGGAGATTCATAGAAAATCATATGTTTAGCTACCAAAATTTTCGTAACTTATTTTCTTACACTTGGCAGTGCCATTTTAAAAGAGATATAAATGGTAACACTATCCATGCATTGTCAATTTTCGCAATGGTACGCCTTATGAACATGGCAGCAATTGCCGGCTTAAGTAAATACATTATAGTCATCCCTTTCACGCTTATGTATATTTATGCTATTGTATATGGCTCGTAGATTCGCGAAAATCTCAAGCCAACAACAATTACGGCAACCTCAAACAACAAAAGCGAAAGGCAAACGAAGGAACAGTTTTGATAATAGTAAAAAGGAAGAGGAAGAGTTGTGTAAAAAGCAAACGAATAAGTGGAAGAGCAGCAGAAAAGCAGAAAAGGAGAAAAACCAAATTGCTGCCTGATTGCTTGCTGTCTGTCTGACTTTCGTTTGATGGAAGAATTGAAAAGTTTTTGTGATTCTACCGTATAAATTGCAATAAGAGAAAATTTAAGGAATTCAAAAGTAAAGAGCTTATATAAAACGTGAATTTTGGTGGAGAACATTGGTTGCGAGTTGCAGTGATTCTTTATAAAGGCAAGTACCCAGTGGCGAAAAGAAAATTTCACTAGAAGCTGTATAGTAAAGAATGCATACATATAGAAGAGAGAAGTGTGAGTGCTGCAAGTGGGGGTAAGCTACGCTTCACTATTTGCACAAAGTGTTAATAGCCGCTTTGCGGGATGTGTAAAACAGGAAGAAACAGGATTGTTAGAAAGGTACGAGGACATGGATGCTGGATATTTTCGAAATTAAACAAAAATTGTTGAATACAATAGTAATGCAGTTTTTTTTTTTAATTTAATTGCCTCTTTCACGATCATGCTGCGATGCATTACTGCTATTGGCAATCGCTGGCAATACAAACTACGAAGATTACATGCTTAAGGGGAGCTTCCATGGCCGCATAACTCGGCGAATGCGTTCGTAATTGATTTTTCTTGGCGTTAATATTTCATTTGTTTTATAACAGCAATTCGTCATCCATCCACTGTTCAAGTCTGCTGCTTCTTTCTTTATTTCGTTTCATTATTAAATTCCCAAAATGGCCGCTAAATCTACTAGCTCTTTTTTTCGCAGCAACGTGTAGGGTGGACCAACGGCTGAGTGGCCAATGCCCTGAAAGCGGATACCACCGCCGAAGCGTAATGTTCTTTTTTGGAGTTCATTTTTTATGCGAATTCTGGCACTTAACATTCGAGAAGAGAATTAAACGTTAGCCAGACAACTGCAGTAATGAGTAGTTAAACATATTTGTTCGCCACAGCCGGTCCTACGTGACATAGTAGATTTATAACCGGCCATGGACTTGGCTGTCACTTCAACCGCATTACGCAAAAACTAATTGATCATATTTTGCACTGTTGCAACAACTACAACTGTATGCCATCATCCTCGACCTTCTGCAAGTTCAAATGCAATTCTATGACTTCGTTCCACTGCCTTTTTCATAACCTGTCATGGTTGAAGATTTCTAAGTCAAATGCAATTTTTATGTGCGCAAGTATCATGAATAATTGACAATGGAAAGTCTGCTGAAAAATATCAGAGAATGTATGAGTAGCATTATTTTTTTCTTTGTTCACTCCTCTCGAGAGCATTGGGCCTCGACAAGACTCTTCCATTGTGCACGTTCCTGTGCTGTTGTTTTTGCACCGTCCCATGAGATGTTGGTGCTACTACTACAACAACAACAAAATGTCGGCATCTGCTAGTTCGCGCAGCATCGATCTTCTCCAAGTCTTTTTGGCCCTACGCAACCTCTGCTCCCTTGCGGGTTTCAGTCCAGAGCCATTCTCGCGATGCTATCTGGTGGTTTTCTCAATGTGTGACCTATCCTTCGCACTTTATGCGTTTGATTTGCCTAAGGATGTGTTCCTTGTTCGTTAATCGCCACAGTGCGACGTTACTGATGGGGTTTGGCCCGAATACTCTGCAGATGATGCGGAGGCATTTGCTGATGAAGGATAGTAGCCTCTGTGTGATGGTGATGGTAGCATTATTATGTTACTGAAATTTTTAATTCCAATAATATTGCAAATTTGTTTGTAAAAACTTTGTTATTGTTTTTATTTTCAATCATATTTTATTAACAGATCACTCGCTTAAACCGCCCATTTGATCTCAATAAGTCAACTACAGCTCGCCCAGTGTACGCTCGAGCGTATATCAGCGATTCACAAATATCGAGTTAAAATACATTTGCGCCTAGAGCATGTCCTCAACTTCGGCGGCCAGTGGTAGTAGCGGTGCAGGTAGTGGAAGTTCAGCCTCTGCCGCCGCCACCGCACCAAATGCCAGCAATAGTATGAACGCAAGCAGTGGTCGCGGCCGCAACAGCAACGCTGGTGGTGCCAACGCTAATAATTCGGGTGCCGGAAGCTCCAACGCCAATCCAAACAACGCTGTGAATGCTGCTGGCACTGCCACGGCAGGGACAGGGGCTGGAGAAGAGACACGCAAAGATCCAAAACCAAATCCAAAAATTTCCAAAGCATTGGGTACCTCAGCTAAGCGCATACAAAAGGAATTGGCCGAAATAACACTTGATCCACCGCCGAATTGTAGTGCCGGCCCCAAAGGTGATAATCTGTACGAATGGGTTTCAACAATATTGGGACCGCCCGGCTCGGTATACGAAGGTGGCGTCTTCTTTCTGGATATACATTTTTCACCCGAATATCCCTTCAAACCGCCAAAGGTGACATTTCGCACGCGCATCTATCACTGCAATATAAATAGTCAGGGTGTGATTTGTTTGGATATTCTCAAAGATAATTGGTCGCCAGCGTTGACCATATCGAAGGTGTTGCTGTCAATTTGTTCCCTGCTGACTGACTGCAATCCCGGTGAGTGCACATTTATCATACATTTAATTATAGATTTGTTCTCAAATGTTACCGTCTATTTTTGAGGTTTCTATTATTTATGGTGTTAAAATGGACCATATTTTATTTAAGGGAGGGGTATAGGGTTTGAGCATTTTTTTTAATGAATTTTTGAGACTTTGCTTTAGAATGTATTTAAACTTTTTGTACATTATAAAGCATCATTTCAACAATATTGTACTAAATTTTTGTAAGAAAATATCGAGAAATAAGCCGGTGAGGTAGCTTTTCCGAAAACGCCTTTTCCAAAAGGTGATTTGCGGTGACTATCGTATCTAGTTGTAGAATCACCTGAAATAAAAAAAAACAGCATTATTTGGTTAAACTATCACCAAAACCTCCCCCCCCCCACTGGCTCCGATTTTTTTCCCCCCATTTTTACGTTGCCAGCGCGTTTTTGAAGAAAAAGTGCGATTTTCACTGATTTTTTCGCTGTATAAGTGGAAACCGCCCTTAATGTAAAACAAAAAAGTGAAAAATCTCTCAGTGGGGGGGAGGTATTTTATATATAGAAGTTGGATACCAAATTTGAAAAGGATCGGTTAAATATTGTTGAAGTTCTAATAGTCACGGACTTTGAAAAAGTGGTTTCGAGAAAAACGCGTTTGAAAAAAACGCTACGCTCCAAACGCTCGCAGCTGTCGCAGAGAAGTGGGGACAAAAAGGTCTATAACTCCAAAAGTTTTGCTCCGATTGAGCTGAAATTTTGGGACAATATTTTTGAGATGATTTACTATAAGAAAAAGCTATTTCCAAAAAATCGATTTTTTGAAAGTCAAACCCTAGACCCCTCCCTTAAGTTGGTTAATTTTGATATGATTCTGTCCTACTTCGTAATTATTAAATTGCTAATTTTAACCGTTATCATTTCATTTTAGCGGACCCTTTGGTTGGCAGCATCGCTACTCAATATTTGCAGAACCGTGAGGAGCACGACAGAATCGCACGACTTTGGACAAAAAGGTTTGCCCAATAACCGGGCAACAAAAGTTCTTTGTAAATTTAATTTAACCTGATTTTTTACAGATATGCAACATGATTTCCTAATCTTGTAAGTCCCGACATTAAAATAAAATTACATATATAACAACAGCAGCAACAATACAAAAAGTTATGTTTGCGGCAAAAAAAAAAAACAATATAAAAAAAAAAGAATAAAAAATTGAAACGAATAATTGCAAACATCCTGCAAATAAATTATAATGATAATGGTAAAATTATGATTTTAAAAGGAAAGTATCTCTCCTAAATATGTATAACACTATATAATATATATTAGAAATTAATTATAAAAATAATACATAATATAACAAAACGAAAAAAAAAACAAAAATATTAAGCAGATATTGAGTAGGAACAAGGGACCGGAAGCGAATGAATACCAAGTTTAATTATTAGCGTGCATTTTCATTTTTTCAAAAACAAATGTCATTCAAAAGACGAACGTAAGCATAACACTGCTAAATTTAACGAAATCGAAAATACTATACTTATAAAATAAAAAATATGTACAATTCATGTTTTACTTTTATGTGAGAAAAGAAATCAATCAACCAAACATACATACCTACATACATAATTGCAAACTTCACTTCAACAAAATACAATACAAATAAGTAATAAACCAAATCGCTGATGGAGTGTGAAATAATAAACCACATAAGTCCAGCTGCATACAAACATTATTTTGAAGCAAAACAGCAATAAAAAAAAATAGAAAAAATCCCAAACAAGAAAATTATGGTAACGAAAGAGCTGATAAATCTGTTCGATTAATTGTATTTTAGTGACGGAACTGAGAAGCAGGTGACAACTTCTTGTCTTTAAATTGTAAACATAATCGTGAGCCTCAAATAAAAACTATGATAAAAAATATTGAATTCCATGTCTCTCATATGTGTTCGTAGTTCGTATAGTTAAGTGCATTCGGCATTTCTTTTAATTGTTTATTGTGGGTGGCTTTGCTTGTCGAAATGCACAAAGCACAGTTGAATGCCGGGCACATGTGTGTGTGTGTTTGTGTGTAATCAGCTTAGAGTAATGCGTCTGCTCATATTACATGCTGTGCAACCCTTTTCCACAATTCCATAAGCATTGTGCCCTGACTGAGGTTACGATGCAGGGGGTTACATACACACATATGTCCGTATCTGCACACTGACGAAGAATATTTATTTGTAGATGTGTTACTTGTTTCGGCTTTTGCATAAAGGAAAACTAGACAACGACGAATTTAATTTCTAATTAGAAAGTTTCATGTCGTCAGAGCAACATCTTCATGGTGAGGAAATGTTTCCGTTGAAGTAACATAATGTCTTTTGATGTTGAATGCCCGCAGAGTGGATGGAATGGTAGGCTATTGGGTTGAAGGGAACGTTCTGTCGGATTATAAATAGGCAGGTAATTCTTGTAAATAAAAAAAAAGAATCTGGCGAGTGAATAATTGGGAATTTTTTGCTTTTTACCTGCTGTATAATATAAAAGCAGTCCTTTTTTAGTGTTCACCATTTACTTGTGATATTAAAAGTGAAAAACTTGTCAGTAGATAGAGTGCATTTACGACACTGCATTTTGTATAAACTCAAAAAAGGAAACATGTTGTAGCAGCATAAACATTCCCCAAACATATACTGGGAATGCTGCTGAAGTGACAGTCCTTGGCCGGATATAAATACGCGTCGTTCCGGTTATGTAGAACTAGCTGTCGTGGGAGCATCGCATCGGTTGCATGTAAAAATTTATGTGCGGTATTTGGAAAAAATATTGTAAATGTTCGTACTTGTCAGAGGTGGTTTAGCAAATTTCGTTCCGGGGATCAGAGCCTCCAAGAAAGTGATCGATCAGGACGACCATCCGAGATCGAGAATGATGTTTTGCGATCCATGCTTGAAAATAATCCACATTTAACAAGTCGAGAAATTGCACACGAGTTTGGCATTCATCATACAACTGTTGGAAATCACATTAAATCTCTTGGGTTTTTGTTGAAGCAAAGTGTTTGGGTTCCATACGAATTAACGGAAAAGAATTTTTCTTTAAAATACGACAGAACTTTTCCTCCAACTTCCTCGTCCTGAAAATATATTGACCTAACAGCAAATGGGTATATCTGGATCCATTCTGCTTAACCCACTAAATTTTGCGCGCCCATCAGAACGCTGGTGCACAGAAGAACGTTTAATGTACTACAGCCCAGCGGAATGGAGATAGATACATATGCCATTTTATAGACAACTGTAATTGCATATCAAAATATATTGAGTGACTAGAGTAATCGATTTGAATATATCTGTTTCAGGGATGGGATGCATAATTGCCGGCTTACACTCTTTTTGGGAGCTTGACTGAGCCCCTCCTGCTGTTTGTGGGCGTGCATCTTGTTGCTGTTCCCCAAATGTATGGACCTACAGTTTTAAGCTACAAGTGGTGCCGTAGCCGTAACCATAACCACAGCAAAAACATTACAACAGCTCATGGCGATTAGTTATGCCGTAACCATAAACAGCTGATATTAAAGTAGAATTAATGACAACATATCCATTTTATTTTCATAAAAACACGCATAATTTTCCACTAAGCCAATTAATTTTTCGTCGTTCATTTCTAATATTCACATTTTTATCGCAAATATCAAAACAAATTAAACTACATATTTCACAGCTGCTTACGGTTACGGGTAAAAACCAAAATTCAATACATACATTCGGCTACGAATATGGTTACGGCGTTATGATGCGGCTCCTGTAATCGTTAACAGTGATGCTCATATGCTGGATTAGAACAGCTGATTGCTTTGGTTACGGTTATGGCTAAGGTACGGCCACACTAATCGCAGCTTTAACCCGACTCCGATCGATATGATTTTTTATGAGCAGCTTTTTTCATGGCAGCAATACACTCGAGGGCTTGCCATTGCTTGCCGAGGGGCGACCGCTATTAGAAAAAACTTGTTCTGCCATTTTGGTATTTCATGCGCAAAGATATAATAGAATAGTGCATTAAATTTTGAGTGAACTTCACTCTTTTCTACTAAATCTGCTCGTTGTGACGCTGGTGGATTTAATTAACTACTTATTTTGTGGAATAAGATCGATGTACGACTACCACTATAATGATAGTGATAGTGGAATGAACGAAGCAAACCGACTGGGTCTGGTGGTGAACGAGGACAAAACGAAATACCTCCTGTCATCAAACAAACAGTCGGCGCACTCGCGTATCGGCACCCACGTCACTGTTGACATTTATGATTTCGAGGTTGTAAAAGACTTCGTATACTTAGGAACCAACATTAACACCGCTAACAATGTCAGCCTAGAAATCCAACGTAGAATCTCTCTTGCCAACAAGTGCTACTTTGGACTAAGATTAAGATGAAGAAGAAGAAGAAGGCAATTGAGTAGTAAAGTCCTCTCTCGACGAACAAAACTAACACTCTACAAGACTCTCATCATGCCCGTCCTAACGTATGGTGCAGAAGCGTGGACGATGACAACATCCGATGAAGCGACGCTTGGAGTGTTTGAGAGAAAGATTCTGCGCAAGATTTTTGGACCTTTGCATGTTGGCAACGGCGAATATCGCAGGCGATAGAACGATGAGCTTTACGGCGACATAGACATAGCGCTGCGAATAAAGATCTAGCGGCTACGTTGGCTGGGTCATGTCGTTCGATTTGATATAAACTCTCCGACTCTGAAAGTTTTCGATGCGGTACGAGCTGGTGAAGAGTAGGGACTCCTCTGCGTTGAAAAGATCAGGTGGAGAAGGATTTGGCTTCACGTCGCATAAGCAGTTATCGCGCCAATTAAGAAGAAGAATAGAATAATTGAACCTTTCACTACTTTAAAAATTAGTAGAGCTTAAAATTTAGACCACAACTCCCAACTCTGGTCGGTTTGAGCGTCTGCGGATGGCTCCCTGTGCGGAAATCAACGCAAGTGGACACAATTTTAAACTCACCATGTAAAAACAACAAACAGCTGATACACCTATCGTTAGATGATGTTCCCAAAACAGTCGATTCTACGTTACCGCAACGACCCGGATTTATATTCAGCCAAGGACTGTCACTACAGCAGCAAGCCTACAACTTTTATGGGGAATGTCTACGCTGTTACAACAACAAAAACAACCAACGTAAACGGGGTGGAAAAAGAAGACGTATCTCAGGAGACGCCGCACCAGTGTCCATTAATTTGCACACACGCCAGGACGATGTGTACATTTTTCGTACTTTACCTTCAAGTACAATTAAACATTTTTCTGAAGTATTGCTCTGAAAAATTTAATCGAAATAAACCCATACAGTTTTATTAAATGTGTAACTATTTTATTTTTATTTTATTTTATTTTATTTTTATTAACATATAGCATCAGTTTATTTAGTATCATTCACATTTATAAAATGTTATTTAATTTGCTACCAAATCCTCTCCAGGAATAAATGTTTGTATATGATCCCCACCAAAGACCCAACCTAACTTACACTCCATTTAGATTTGTTTGAATACGAGTACATTTTTAGTTATTTCGGTAATCGTAAATATTTGAACTCAAAATCTCAGAGACAACCAAAGCAAAATATTTAAATAAAGCAATTAAACTAGTCAATTTATAAACTAACTAAAATTTTTGTAAAACGAAATGTGTTACACTTTCCTGCAGGGAAATTTACTCGTTCCGAACCAGTGCGGTTTTAATTAATTTGAAACTGTGACGATTAAATTCTAATTCGCAGTTTGTTACTCTTTCCATATAAGTACTGAATTTTGCACGTCAATGTCCTACGAAGTATCCATATTTCAATTCTAAGATCAGCGCTAGATTGGTGGCGAAAATGCTCACACAAATGTCGTGTGAAGCACAGATGATAGCCACACTGGCATTGTTAACTTAGGTATCGCAAATTTGACTGTTACTGTTAATTTAAATCCTATTATGATATGCGAACTACTCACAAACAAAATATACAGATGTAAAGGGTGATCAGATTGGAGGTACTTTGAATCAATGGAATTACTGCGCCGTCTCTCGTCTCGGGCCAGTGGATTGACCACCAAGATCGTGTGATATCACACCTTTGGACTTTTACTGTGGGGGTAAAATCTAAATGCTTTGCGGATAAGCCAGCTCCGATTGAGGCATTGGAAGCCAATATTACTAAAGTTATTCACGAAATACCGACGGAAGCTCTCCAGCGAGTCACTCAAAATTGGAGTTTACGGAGGCTGAATTACGGCGCAATTGCGGGTATTATTTGAAAGGGATTAACTTTAAAAAATAAATGTCATGAATGTTTCTTTCCAAAAAAAAAAATAAAAATAAATAAATATTGCCCAATCAATTTGAATTTCCGTTGTTTTTCCTTTTTTTCATTCTGCAACTCTCACTCTTCAATTTTCGACGGGTACTCACCTAACGCTGGCTACTCAATAACGCGAGTTAATCTCTTTCCTTTAATACATCTTGGCTCACACTGCCTCGAAAGCAACAGAGCGACGTGTGTTCACGCGAGCTTTTGAATCTGAGTAGCGAAAACAAAGATAAATTTATGAACCGGATTGTTCCTGTAAACGAAACTCGGAAATAGGGGAAAGTGAGAGCGCAAAATGACATTTCATTTTTAGGGGAAGTTGCAAGTTTTTGCTGGATAAATTTTTACTTGTAAGCAATCGCACGTGAGAAAAACAGCTGATCGTAAAGTAAAAATAAACACGAATTCAAATTTGCGAATTGAGCGTACGTTCCAAATTTAAATAAAAATAAGTTGTGATTATAATGGAGAATGTAAGTAAATATGTTTTAGATAAAATTTATAAAGTTTATTTGAAGTCATATATTAAATAGGAATCGGTCAATGATATAGAGGTATGTATGTAATTACTTCTGAACCCTAGTTTCCAGTCACCGTTGCTGCAGTTTCCGAAATACAAAGCGAAAGCGTTGACGGTATATTTTATTGTTGTTTCTACTTCTTGGTTATTAACTAATTTAACAGACATAGACGGCGAAAAATAAGAAGGAATTCGTTCCCCCGACAGTTGGTTCTACGTTACCGGAACAACCCGGATTTACTATATATCCGGCCAAGGACTGTCACTCCAGCAACACTCCCTGTACATGCATGGGGAATGTGTTTGCTGCTACAACAACAACAACAACAATGAATCAGTGGTTGCCACAACAATTGCTAATGAAATATTCTTCATTTGACAGCGATGATGAACTGGAGCAAATTGTTTTGGCAAAATAAAATCATGCTCGTCATTTTGAATTTTAGGTGTTTTTTTTTTTCAATTTAACACGAGGTAGCTCAGTGAAAAATTTTTAATCTTTATGATTTTTTCCGCCAACAACTTGATCAGCTGTTCGTAAAACTTGCAAATTGTTACTGGTTTTGCGTGCATGTAATTTTTTTTTGATATTTTTCTCTTTGCGAGCGAATTATCGGAAATTAAGTAACTGGCCTGACAAGTTACTGGACAATTTTTACATGAAGAGACCTTACATTTTTTTTTACGATTGTGTTACGTGTTACGTGTTACGCGACAACGCGTGGTAAACAGATCAGACTGACTTCGTAAATGCAATTATGAGACTCGTGGCTACTTCTGGGGGCGTACAGATAGAAACTAGCATTCAAGCCTTGGTCGTGAGTTCATGATGCTTATGTTTTATCCGACTATCTGTACACGACCTCGGGTCGTGATGTTTACGCTTGATCCGACGATCTATTCACGAGCCTGGCTCATCATATTTATGTTTGAGCCAAAACTTTCATCACGAGTCTGACTCGTTAAAGCACGACAAGGGGTTAAGAAGAAAATAAGAGGAAAATGGGCTCAATGTGTATTTCTTCTGCATAACAATATGACCGTTGACAAGAATTTCGGTGCGCTGCTTGTGTAAAAAAAGTGTGACTCATTAACGCTTCACCATATTCTTCACTGTATAGCTGTAGGCTCTTCTCATTATTATAATATGAATTTCCAGAAATGGAAAAAATCAGCTATTTCTACAAGCTTTCAAGTTCTAGAAAATGTTTTTTTTATTGGTAGTATTCAAAAGGTTTAGAAAAAATCTATATTAGACTAAACACAAAATGATATACATACAGTCAAACTTCCATAACTCGAACTTCTATAACTCGAATTTTCTATAACTCGAACTAAATCGAGTGACAATAGGATAGAAAGCAATACAGACTCAATTTTAGTCCCATAACTCGAACTTCACTACCCCGAATTTCTCTATAACCCGATTAAGAATTTTGTCACGATTCTCTAAGTTAAATTATTTTGAGGGAAATGCCAAATTATGTACTTGTTTAGTTTTAGGTTCGAATCTCTGTAGATGAAACACCAAAATTAAGAAAAAAAGTTTTTTCCAATAGCGGTCGCCTCACGGCAGGCAATGGCAAGCCTTCGAGTGTATTTCTGCCATGAAAAAAGCTCCCCATAGAAAATAACTGCCGTTCGAAGACGGCTTGAAACTGTAGGTCCCTCCATTTGTGGAACAACATCAAGACGCGAGCCACAAATAGGAGGAGGAGCTCCGCCAAGCACCTAACATAAGTGGATACGTCAATTATTTCATTTTTTTTAGTTTTTTCGACCCCTTTTTTTCAATGTATCCGAGATGTTTTGTTTTTCGTTTTGACGTTTCTTCTTTGCGTAACATTTGGTAATCAGTTTTAATAACAGGTTTTTCCACAGACGACCCAATTTACTAAGCACTCAACTAACACCCCTCTCCCTCTGGGGCCAAGCTGTCGAAACAGCATGTTTCCTGGGCCTACCTTTAGATGAGCTAGACGAAGACGACCGGTGATATACCCTCCACTGACGGATATCTATTACTGCTACAACAACAACAACAACAACTAAGCACCGTAGAAGCAGATTCGCATTTGAGCAGAAACGGAAGTGATGATTAGGGTTCAATGGAGGAAATTATTTTTATTATATTTGCAGATGATAGAGACAACCACTGAAGGCCCCTATAAAGCTTGGAAGATATTAGAATCTCTCTTTAATGAAAACAGCAGAAGGAAATAAGGTTTTCAGTGATTTCTGAATATTTTAATACATTGTAACTTTTACTTATGTTTGCAGTTTAAAAAACAAAAATCTATAACTCGAAGTCTCTATAAGTCGAACATTTTCATTAGAGAAGCTTGACTGTATGTCGAAAAGAACAAAAAAAACGTATTTAATTGCACACGACTTCCACCTCATTCCATGCACCTTTTGAGCTTCTCCCAAACACTTGTGTAAATACAACTAAAAATTAAAAAAAAAAAATTTTTTTTCATTGATGTCGCATTTAGGCTCTCTTCCGCGAACCGATGCATTTTGGTGGTGAAATAATACTCGCACTACGGCTGGAAATTCTTTCACTAACCTCGTCTTTCCCTGCAGGTTATATGTTCACTTTTGTGGCATGCACACATGTATGTGTGTGTGTGTGTATACATGCAGCTTAAGAAATTCACATACGTATTTATTTTAAAGAAATTGTTTTAGTTTTGTTTTTTGTTGTTGTTGTTAGAATCACCACAGCCGCGCTAGATTAGTAGGTTGGAGTGACAACCACACATATGCACACACGTGTATGTATGTATGTATGTATGTATGTATCACTCCCTCTCCCCACAACATAAGTTGCCTTACAAGTACATGCCATTCACCAGAAAATCTGCTTCATGCGAATAAGGCGCCTTACCGCCCATGCGGCGCGTGCGCCGACCGACGGTACGCATACGGCAGCCAATTAGAATGGCGAGTGCCGCCGTAACCAGTAGACCAAGCGTCAGCGAGAGCATGGCACCGCCTGGGCGCTCCGATTGTCCATCGTGATCGCGGAATTCCAAGCCGAGATTTTCGTGTATCATTTTGTATTGTTCATGCACGGGCGAGGGAGCAGGGGCGCGTTGTCTTTGCTCTTCAAGCGCCAACTCGATTGGGTCCAATTGTTGCTTCTTCTTCGCATCGGCTTTGGGTATGCCGGCCAACTTCTTGTGTTTGTGTTTCTGTAATGAAGGCAGGAATTGATTGGTAAAGTCGTAAGTTGTATATTTTGAAATTTTTTATTAATCCATGCGTTGGCGTATGAGCAACAACATTGAAACGCACTTGTCGATTCGCGTCACTCATACGCAGCGTTGTTTTAAACAGCATAAATCTTTTCATTTGCATACCTTTTTTGGCGGTTCTGTTGACTTTTCTTCCTCATCATAGTCATCGTATTCACCCTCGGGCGCCACTGGCGTTTCAGCAGCTTTGCTGGCCACTTTGTTGGCGTCTGACTTTTGTAACGTCGTCGCTGGCACCACATTCGATTTTGCCGCGGCTGGCGGTGCCGCCGCTGATAAGGCCACATGCACCGTTGATTGCTGCATTATTGATTGTGGCGAACTGACTGCCTGCGATTGCTGCTGTAGCGATATCTTGTCTGCAGGCCCCACCTCGACTGCGGTTGCCTTGTTGTCAGCTGACGGAGCCACTGGTTGTTTTTGCTGGTCGGCTGTGTTTAATATGTAAGCTGGGCCCGGTTGCAGAGGGAGTGGCAGTGTTTGTTGCTGTTCTTGCGGTGACTGTTGCATCTGCTGCTGAGGCGCCACTTGCTGTTGGTGCTGTTGTTGTTGCATTTGCCACTGCACATTCGGTGGCATCATCATGTGGCCTTAATGAGTTGATATTTTTCGTATGCAAATTTTTTTTAAATGTTGTTTTTACTAATTTTTTAAATAAGTTGCATTACTAACTAACGGAAATACTCACCCTGTGGCACCACATATTGCTGCTGCTGCTGCTGTTGTTGCTGTTGTGACGGTGGCGGTTGTAGTTGTTGCTGTTGCGGGATATAAACACCACCCGTTGCCAAATCAGCCATTTGAGGCACGTAAATACCGCTACGTTGCAATGTTGCCGCATTGTACACCGGATTCAGATTGAGGCTCGGATTGTTAATGTTGTTATTGCTGTTGGTATTACCATACGAATTAACCAATACACTGTTGGGATTGTTGTTGGCGTTCACGCCTGTAGTGGGCACTTGTATGCCACCTTTGTGACTAAAGATGCGACTGTTTAATTCCACTAGAAATAATTGAAAAAAATGTAATAAAAAAAAATTATTAAAAAAAATATATTAAATGCATAGTAAGTAGAAGGCGATTTTGGCATAAATAGAAAAGCTTTGTTTCGAGTACTCGCATTAGATTTTGTGAGAAGAAAAAATTATTTGCATAGTCCCATGTTCTGCAACTTTTTCAGGAAACCCCTTTTACAATTCGGTTATGCAGATCTTTTATTGAAGTGAAAACTTCTTTAGAATCGTTGGGAGTGATTTGAGAAAAAGTGAAACGAAAAAGCGACACCAAAAAGAAGAAGAAAAAAGATATACGTATATATATGTATGTATAGAAAATGCTTCATTACCAGGCACACAGAAGGATGGCATAAGCAAATTTAAATTTGTGAATTTACATATGTATGTATATATGCGGATATATGTATATATGTTGTGTGTATGTACATATGTGCCTCGCCACAGCAAAACATACGGTAAAATTTCTCAAGAAATCCAGCGCGCATTCATAGGCACAGCGCACATTCATAGGCACAGCATTGCATGTACAGTAGGGCGGGTCGATTTAAAAATCGCTCATTGCTCTATGAAAATCGTATTCTAGGGATCAAAATAAGAAACTTTGCCGAAGGAACCATACCTCTAAAACGAATTCTGATGTCCCCCAATTTCAAAATATCACCATTTTTGGCCTTTACATGAAAAAATCAGCTAAATGGCTATGTTTTTTCTTTATTTTTATTTATTTATTTATAATATTATCTATTTTTTCTCTTAAGAAATTTATTTAGTCAGAACATATGTAAATGAATGAATGTGAGTTATAGGAAAGAAACTAAAAAGTTCGACCCATATTGGGGGACATCAGAAATCGTTTTAGAGGTATGGTTCCTTCGGCAAAATTTCTTATTCTGATCCCTAGAATATGATTTTCACAGAGCAATGGGCGATTTTTTTGCCTTCCCACAAATCGACCCGGCCTAATGTACAGTAACCTTGAACAGGCAGCTGCGGTTGTCGAGCATTTAGAAACATATATTTACATATGTACATATATGGGTGCAAACATATTTACGGAGCCGCGGGCACTCGACTTGACAAAAATTGAATATTGGCAAATAATTCTACGCGAAATATTCCAATATTGACTATTTTCGAATTGTCGAGAAAATTAGCATATGGGCGGCTCGTTTTATGAATGAAAGTACTTGCTCTTAGAACTATGAGCTCGAATTTATAAATCAATTTTTTGATGATGAGTTTTTGTTGCACAGTACAATAGTTGAAACTGTTCGGCGCCGCCGCGACTGTTCAGCGCTATGGCAACTAGGATGATGGCCGCTACGCCTGCGCCTATTAATGCATTTTGTTCTTGTAGTCGCTAGGCATAGAATTTTAGCTTTGGACGACATACGCATTTACAGGAATAAAGTGAGTGGCCTGTGTGTGCGGTTGTATGTAGATGCATATGTGTATATTAATAAGCATTGTTATGCTGGAAGTTCAGAACACAAATATGTATGTACGTACATAGGCTAGGCCATAGTATAGCATACATACATATGTATAAAAAATTCAAACCAGGCGTCCTACGAATGTTTGCGTGTATGTTAGTACGTCTGTGTATTATACGCGCTACGACGCTCATAATAGCAACCGCGTGTGCTGTATTGCGTCCGTATTTTTATATTCGTAAATATTTTCATTTTTAAATATTTACCGCAATTATGCCGAAAAATAATGCAGAAAAGTGTCGTGAATATCGACAGAAAAAAACAACAATTGACACGGTATTTCAAAGATATGTTGACAACATCGAAACCAAAGCATTTGTATCATATTTTAGCTATCATAAGCCACTCATATCATTTGTTGAAATTGAAAACATTGAGGATGAATAATATATGAACTTTATAGCAATATTATAATGAACCTACAATATAATTATCCCGCTCCTAATGCTGCCTCCGTCTCATTCTCTCTCAGTTTGTTTTACGGAAGGTTTCACTTCTATCGCGTCTAACCGTTAGACTGGTATTTTTTTTTATATTTTGCTTGAATTACACTACAAAAAAACCTCTAGCCGAAGTACGGTGCATCATGCACTCATTTCGGAAGCATAAGCTGGAATTAAACCTTTAAGGATACCACCGGTAGGTAGGTAGGTTGGGTGGTTGTCGTAGCGACACACTTAGACCTTTCACAGGTCCATTGTGATACCACTGGAGCTTATCCTTACCCTACGTGTTCCTTTTCAAACCCTCCAGTAGCTTTAATAAACGAGCAGAGCTTCGTTAGTTTCAGATGCGCTATGTCCGCTACATCGGTTAAAAATAGCGTATCAAGAGTGCGCAGCCTTCTCATAGCTAGGCTTTCACACTCACATAAAAGGTGTCTGACTGTTTCCACTTCTTCTGTATTAAAACAGCTTCTACAGAAATCGAAGTACGGGAGTCCTTACCTTCTAACGTGGCTGCCTATTAAACAATTACCAGTTAATACACCTATCATTTTTCTTATAGCTTCTCTGCTAAATCTTAACAAGATTTTCGATAGACTGCTGTTCCAATTCGGCTATGTCTGTCGGCTTAGTTCGCATGTTGTGAGGTTTTTCCAGCTTGTATTTACCTTTTTGATGGTTTCCCTGTCTATAAGTAATTTACAAGTGGCTATAGGCATGGGTATCAGCGTCTTATCCGGTTGGAGATCAAGCGTTGTACCGGTTCGAGCAAGTTCATCCGAAGTTTAAAACATTCTAAGACTGTTTTTGATGAGTGCGTTTAAGAGTCAAGCGCTTTTATTGCCGCTTGACTGTCCGAGTATATGAATGCTTCATTTGTGGATAATACTCTCGTTTCTCTCCAATGATCAGATAGGAGAAATGATTGGGTAACTCCAAGTTTATCGGAGTAAACCCCTCAACCTACTTTGTTGTCTAGTTTTGAGCCATCTGTGTAGATGTTTATATCATTTTTCTTAACAATAAGCCCGTTATCCGATTTCTCTTTGGAAGGAAATACTGTGACGAAAGATTTATTTAAGTTGATATCCTTGGTCTTACAGAAATCCGTTGTTCCAGGAATGCAGGGGCATTTTTCTAAAATTGAAGAGTGTCCTCTCTGGTTCATTCTGAGTAGGCCGATTTCTCTTAGTCTGAGTGTTGCTTTGGCAGCTGTTTGCTTACCGAATTGTTCTATTGGTAAAAGGTTAAGCATAATATTTAGTGCCTCTGTGGGTGTAGTCCTAAGGGCCCCGAAGATGCAAAGACTGGCCATTCTTTGTACATGTACCATGGTTCTTTTAATATATAACTTATTTAAAGCCGGCCACCATACTAATACCCATAGATGTTAAATAATGATTAGATAATGCTAATGATTGCTAATTAGCCTCCTTTTGTGAAATTCTCTAATTCATTAAACAATTAGAATTAGTTGAACTAATTCCCATTAGATAATTGAAATTTTTATTCTAATGGTAAAACTAATTGCAATTAGTTGCCATTAGCAAAAAAAATTGGTTGACCTTTACAATTAGAAATCTAATTGACTTCTGCTAATGCAATTAGATATTCAATTCTCTCTCTTCTCTTAATTGGCGCGATAACCGCTTACGCGATTTTGGCCGAGATTAACAAAGCGCGCCAGTCGTTTCTTTCTCGTGCTAGCCGGCGCCAGTTGGACACATCAAGTGAAGCCAAGTCCTTCTCCACCTGATCTTTCCAACGCAGAGGAGGCCTTCCTCTTCCTCTGCTACCACCAGCTGGTACCGCATCGAATACTTTCAAGGCCGGAGCGTTTGTATCCATTCGGACGACATGACCCAGCCAACGAAGCCGCTGGATCTTTATTCGCTGCGCTATGCCTATGTCGTCGTAAAGCTCATACAGCTCATCGTTCCATCGTCTGCGATATTCGCCGTTGCCAACGTGCAAAGGTCCAAAAATCTTACGCAGAATCTTTCTCTCGAACACTCCAAGCGTCGCTTCATCGGATGTTGACATCGTCCAAGCTTCTGCGCCATACGTCAGGACGGGCATGATGAGAGTCTTGTAGAGTGTTAATTTTGTTCGTCGAGAGAGGACTTTACTGCCCAATTGCCTACTTAGTCCAAAGTAGCACTTGTTGGCAAGAGAGATTCTACGTTGGATTTCAAGGCTGACATTGTTATCGGTGTTAATGCTGGTTCCTAAATACACGAAGTCTTTTACAACCTCAAAATTATAACTGTCTACAGTGACGTGGGTGCCGATACGCGAGTGCGCCGACTGTTTGTTTGAAGACAGGAGGTACTTCGTTTTGTCCTCGTTCACCACCAAACCCATTCGCTTTGCCTCTTTATCCAGTTTGGAGAAGGCAGAACTAACAGCGCGGTTGTTAAGGCCGATGATGTCAATATCATCGGCATACGCCAGCAATTGTACGCTCTTATAAAAAATTGTGCCTGAGCGATTAAGTTCTGCGGCTCGTACGATGCTCTCCAACATCAGGTTAAAGAAGTCACACGACAGCGAGTCACCCTGTCTGAAACCTCGTTTGGTATCAAACGGCTCGGAGAGGTCCTTCCCAATTCTGACGGCGCTGCTGGTGTTGAGCAACGTCATCTTACATAGCCGTATTAGTTTTGCGGGGATACCAAATTCAGACATAGCGGCATACAGGTAACTCCTTTCTGTACTGTCGAATGCAGCTTTGAAGTCGACGAAAAGATGGTGTGTGTCGATTCTCCTTTCATGGGTCTTTTCCAAGATTTGGCGTATTGTAAATATTTGGTCGATGGTAGACTTTCCAGGTCTGAAGCCACACTGATAAGGTCCAATCAGTTGGTTGACGGTGGGCTTCAGCCTTTCACACAATACGCTCGCTAGAACCTTATAGGCGATATTTAGAAGACTAATCCCGCGGTAATTGGCACAAATTGCAGGATCGCCCTTCTTATGGATTGGGCAGAGCACACTTAAATTCCAATCGGCAGGCATGCTTTCATCCGACCATATTCTGCATAGGAGCTGATGCATGCACCTTACCAGCTCCTCGCCGCCATGTTTGAATAGCTCAGCCGGCAGTCCGTCGGCACCCGCGGCTTTGTTGTTCTTTAGCCGCATTATCGCTATTCTCACCTCGTCATGATCGGGTAGCGGAACGACAATTCCGTCGTCAACGATTGGGGTATCGGGATCTTCACATTCTCTATGACATGCGCAGCTGTCACCGTTTAACAGGTTCGAGAAGTGTTCCCTCCATAATTTAAGATTGCTCTGTACGTCAGTCACCAGATCGCCGTCTTTGTTCTTACAGGACAACGCCCCGGTCTTAAAACCTTCTGTAAGCCGCCGAACTTTCTGGTAAAATTTTCGGGCGTTGTTCCTGTTGGCCAGCATCTCAAGCTCCTCGCACTCACGTATTTCGGCCTCTCGTTTCTTCTGTCGGATAATACGTCTCTCTTCCTTTTTTAGCTCTCTGTAACGATCCCACATGGCTCGCGTTGCGCCCGATCGCAGCGTGGCTCTATAGGCGGCATCTTTTCTTTCGGCGGCAGCATGACATTCCTCGTCGTACCAATTGTTTTTTCGGGCTCGCCGGAATCCGATTTCTTCTTCGGCGGCGGTACGTAGGGAACGAGAAATGTTGCTCCATTGCTCGCAGATGCCGGTGTGTTGGGCAGTGCTCTCCGAGAGCAGGAGTGAGAGTCGAGTGGCGAATCTTCTGGCTGTCTGTTGTGATTGCAGCTTTTCGATGTCGAACATTCTTTGCGTAGGTAGATGTACGTTTTTTGCTGCACAGAGGCGTGTGCGCAGTTTGGCTGCAACAAGGTAATGATCCGAGTCGATGTTGGGTCCTCGGATCGTACGTACATCTAATACACTAGAAGCGTGTCTTCCATCTATCACAACATGATCGATCTGGTTTCGCGTTTTTCGATCTGGAGACAGCCAGGTAGCTTGGTGAATCTTCTTATGCTGGAATCTGGTGCTACAGACTACCATGTTTCGGGCCCCGGCGAAGTCGATCAGCCTCTGTCCGTTACCGGATGTTTCGTTGTGCAGGCTGAATTTTCCGACTGTGGGACCAAAAATTCCCTCCTTGCCCACCCTGGCGTTGAAGTCGCCAAGCACGATTTTTATGTCGTGGCGGGGGCAGCGCTCATAGGAACGTTCCAAGCGCTCATAGAAAGAATCCTTGGTCGCATCGTCCTTCTCTTCCGTCGGGGCGTGGGCGCAAATTAGCGAGATGTTAAAAAATCGCGCTTTGATGCGGATTGTTGCGAGACGCTCGTCCACCGGAGTGAACGACAGTACTTGGCGACGAAGTCTCTCTCCCACAACAAATCCGACACCGAATTTGCGCTCCTTTACATGGCAGCTGTAGTAGACGTCGCAAGGTCCTATGTTTTTCTTACCTTGCCCCGTCCATCGCATCTCTTGGATGGCAGTGATGTCAGCCTTTACTCTCACGAGGACATCAACCAGCCGGGCAGAGGCACCTTCCCCATTAAGGGACCGGACATTCCAGGTGCATGCCCTCAAATCGTGTTCCTTATTTCGTTTGCAGGGGTCGTCATCAGTAAAGGCAGTTCTCATCCGAGGCTTTGTTGCTGTTTTCATTGGGGGGGCTTTTTAAGTGGCGGGTCCCAAACCCAGCGCACAACCAGCTATGCTGGGATGCTTCGCCTTCTCACTTTAGCTCACTCCCGAACGGGTGTTCGGAAGCTAACCAGAGGATACGTGGGCTAATCCCGGACGTTGTGAGCTGCTTGAACCATATGTAGAAGAATCGTCCTGGCCACTCCCAAGTGAATGGCGATCAGTAACTTTCCCCACTTGCGTGGACTTCTACACATGGAACCATCCTCCTAATTCTAATTCGAGCTAATTAAATATCTCATTGCATTAGCAGAAGTCAATTAGATTTCTAATTGTAAAGGTAAACCAATTTTTTTTGCTAATGGCAACTAATTGCAATTAGTTTTACCATTGGAATAAAAATTTCAATTATCTAATGGGAATTAGTTGAACTCATTCTAATTGTTTGATGAATTAGAGAATATAAACCAATTGCATCAATTGCTAATTCTAATTGGAACTTAACATGTATGCTAATACCTCTGTGGGCAAAAAGTAAGGTGAATTTGGTTGTAAAATGAAAAATCTTTATTTATTCTTGTAAATCAATTTCATCCCTTTCAAAATAATCCCCTCTCGATGAAATACACTTATGCCAACGATTTTTCCAATCCCCGAAACATGCCAAATAGTCCATTTCCGGTATAGCCATCAGCACCTTCTTCGATTCAGCTTTTATCTCCCCAATCGACTCGAAACGCGTTCCCCGGAGTGGTTTCTTGAGTTTTGGGAATAGCCAGAAGTCACACGGAGCCAAATTAGGCGAATACGGTGGTTGCGGAACGATATGCGTGGAATTTTTGGCGATATGGTCACGAAGAACGAGTACAGTGTGAGACGGTGCATTATCGTGATGCAAAAACCAAGAGTTGTTGGCCCATAATTCTGGTCTCTTTAGACGAATTGCTTCACGTAAACGACGCATAATGTTCAAATAATATTCCTTATTAACAGTTTGGCCAGGTGGAAGGAATTCATAGTGCACCACACCACGAAAATCGAAAAAAACTGTCATCATGACGTTTATTTTTGAACGACTTTGACGTGCTCTTTTCGGTCTGGCCTCGCCTTTAGCACGATATTCGCTTGATTGGTCGGTTGTTTCAGGGTCGTAAGCATAAATCCAAGTCTCATCCCCCATAATGATGCATTTGAGCTGGTTCTGATAGTCTGAAGGCATTGTTTCACACATATCAACGCGACGACTTTTTTTCCAAGAAATTGAGAGTTTTCGGTACCAAACGAGATTTGACTTTTCGTAGGCCCAAATGGTCTTTCGAAATGGTTTTCACAGATCCTTCTGATATTCCGATGATTTTTGAGCACTAACTCCTTCACTTTATTGACGTGTTGGTCATCTGTTGACGTCGATGGTCATCCGGAGCGCTCCAAGTCATCAACACGTTCTCGACCCTCTTTGAAGTCTTTGTACCACTTATAAACATTTTTCTGCGACATGGTCGAATCACTAAATGCCGTCTGCATGCTAAACGTTTGCGCAGCCGAAATTTCATTCCGTAAACAAAATTTGATGGCACTTCTCTGCAAATCAAATCACATTGTAAAAATCGAAAAATGCACTCTTGGTCGTTTGGTAAACACAAGCGTAAATATATTACTGATAATTACATTCACATGAAAGTTGGCCCAGATGTTATTAACAGTGATGCCAACTCATGAAAAAATAACTAGAACGTAATTTTAATCCCGCGAAGTTTGACAAATAAATTCACCTTACTTTTTGCCCACAGTAGTATACCGTATGTTAGGATTGGTTTGACAATTGCTGTGTAAAGCTAATATTAATAATATAAATATTAGTCCTACCACCGGTGAATTGAAAAATTTCTTTTCTTGGAATTTTTTGAATTTGAAAAACAAACAAAATAGTACTAATATTGACCTTTTTTAACTTCTTAAATGGCTGAAGACTAGTAATGGAAAATAATTAAGTAGGCAAAAAAATAAAGATAAAATAAAATTAAGCTGTTAAAGGGTTAACAATTATTAATGAGTAAAGGGACAGAGACTATTAATGGAAATATTAATATAAAAACAAGAAGGTAGGAAAAGTTTGTGAAAAAAAGTAAATAAAAAAATTAATAGCTAAAGGGTAAAAAATTATAATGGAAAATAACCAACCAAGTAGGCAGAAAAAGTTAAAAATAAAAAAAATGGCAGCTAAAGGGTTAGCGACTATTAATGGAAAATCCTTAAATAGGCAGTAAAAGTTTTTCAAAAAAAAAAGTAATAATAATAAATAAATAAACAAAAAACAAAGACCTCTGAATGGACACACATCAAAAAAGTATATATAAAAATTGGTAGCTGGGAGGTTAAAGATTAGTAATGGAAATATTAATAAAAATAGTTTAGTAGGCAGGAAAAATTTTTGCAAAAAAATATAAATGAAAAAATAAGCCGCTGAAGAGTTAAAGACTATTAATGGAAAAAACTAAGTAGACAAAAACAGTATTTAAAAAAAAAAGCTATGTATATAAAATAGGTAGCTAAAGGGTTAGTGACTATTAATGGAAATATTAATGAAAAATAACTCAGTAACCAGAAATAAGCAGAAAAAGTCTTAAAAAACAAAAACAAATAAAAATGAAAAATATTTGGTAGCTAAAGGGTTAAAAAATGCTAATGAAAATTAGCTAGATAGGCAGAAATAGTTTTTCCCAAAAATAAGACAAAAAAAAATTCAATAAATTAAAGGGTTAAAAATTATCAATGGAAAAAACTAAGCAGAAACATTTATAAAAATTAAAAAAAGGCAGCTGAAAGCCTTAGAGGCTGTTACTGGATATATTAATAGAAAAATAATTAAACACTTAAGGACCAAAATTGGCAAAAACGCTGTTATGTTTTCCACGTGAGAGTCTACGAGTGAGTCTACGTGAGAGCATCGTCCAGAAAAGAACCGTAGTTGGGGCAAATAAGATAGGAAATTTGTTGGCTCCCGTTGTGCTTTACAAAAAAAATAGCATCTCGTCAGAGTCGCCATATTCAGAGTACCCCAGGCGATGAAATATCAGGTGAAGTAAAAAGTTCTGAACATTTTCCGCTAGATGATTTTAGTGAACCGTATCTTTTGATGTATGCATCAGGTCATTCCATACAGTGAGTTAAAGGTAATATTATACTTCAAGAAAGTCCTGTGACATTTTTGTGTTTGGTAAAATCAGCTGTGATTTACAGGGTTCCAAATTTAATGAAAATAAAAATAGAAAATTCGATACATTCTTTAGGACCACACTAAAATCAAGGTGATAAGTTGGGGCAGGAATGTAAAAAAAAATACTTTTTATGGAATAAATATTATAGTAAATAACGCAACAACAAACCGGTGGTTCCAAATATTTTCATTCTAAGCCAATCATCAAAAATGTTGATCTAATCATGGAAATCGTCGAATCGCGCAGGATGTGAGCTCATTGTCAAGGAATTGAAGTTTGTCATTGTTATTGTCATACGTTACTTGAATACACTCGGAGGTTTGTCATTGCCTGCCGAGGGGCGACCGCTATTAGAAAAATGTTTTTCTTAATTTTGGTGTTTCACCGAGATTCGAACCTACGTTCGCTCTGTGAATTCCGAATGGTAGTCACGCACCAACCCATTCGGCTACGGCGGCCGCCATATTGTACTAATAAAACTATTTAATAAATATGTATCTGTGAGCTTTTTATAAAACAATTTAAGTCGATTTAGCTTTTTTTGGTAGGCACTAAATTGCTTGCTTGTCTCGAAATATTTAATCCTTAATGGATTTGTAGTCACAGTTTGAGTAAACATCTTAATTAAAGTCGAACAAAATATTACATTTTTCTATGATAAATCAAAATTTAAAGACCTCAAAACAAAACCTATTAAAGACACTAAAGTTGTTATGTCAAAAATTCACAATTATGTATATAACATAAAATTTAACATTTCTCTATTTGAGTTTTGTACATTTGCTAATCAAGATGTGACCCCCACATTAGACAAATATCACCACAAATAGTGAAGTGTTTTATGCCTTTAATAGATCGCAACAACAACAACTTACACATCTTACACACATGCCCACATTAATGCACACAATCGCTTTGAATCTTAATGATGAACTTATAGAAGTTGAGTACATCGCACTTGCCGCCATCTGAAAGCGAAATGCTGATAACTGACTTCATGGCTCTTCAGTTCAGTGGACAGCGAACCAAACAGACACTCTGGCATCTAGTCAGCCAGTTAATGAGTCAGTCAACCAAAACTATAAGAAGCAGAAGAAAAAACAAAACCACTGGAAGATCAGTGAACGCCATCAGTTGAACTCGAAATGCCTGCGAGCCAAACAAAGACAAAGGCAAATACAAAGCATAGCATAGCATAGCATAATAAACAAAATAGCAAAATAGAAAAACAAAAAAGAGCAGTTAGCGTATTTAATCCGAGAAAGCGACGTGAGCGCGTAATTAGAATCAAATTGTGCCACTTTGGTTGTCATTAGGGAGTTCACCTCGTTTCATTTTTTTCTTTCAGGCTTATTTTATACAGGTCTTTATTCACTTTTAATGATTTGCTGACTACCTTTGTAATTCTAATCTTTAAGGCATCTTAATGCAAGCAGATAGACAAAATAATGTGGTTCTTTAAGTGACAATGACTTTGCAATGTGCTGGAAATGTTACAGTGAATTTTAACATAAATTTGTTGCCTAGCAGTTAATAGAGCAACAATGCAGATGTTATCATCTCAGAGAAACGGTACGAAGTAAATGTCTGTTATTGTACTTTATATTCATGCATGCTAACATACCTATGTAGGTGGTTTAGATTTCTGATTATATTACTTATATATAAAATGATTTTATTTTAAAGCCGAATTACAAATGTATATTACATTAAAATATAATCAGTGCAAGCGAAAATGCAGTGAAGGGTGAAATTAATATGCATAATATAAGTTCAAGTTTAGTTGCCTGCTGACAATGACCCCTGCCTTTGCGCGAAATTGCTATGCGCCTAGTTAGTAGAGTTTAGAAGTACCTATGGGAGAATGTAGAGTAGCTCAAAAATAGGCAACAGTTTGTGAGCTTACTGATTTCAACAAATTTCTATTTAGCCCATCTGGTATTCATGTCAACTACTGAGTTTACGTGAGTCTGCAGAAATTTAAATGAATGGCTTCAAATAAGTTCAGAGCAAAAAATGAGAAAATAGAGCAGAACTATATTTTAGCAAAACGGGATTTTCGCCCACAAAATTCGACACTATATAAGTATGTATGTGTTATAAGTGGTGCCCAATTATTGAGAAGAGTAAGCAATCAGTTATACAATATCAGAAGCAGTAACAACAAGAGACTTGAAAATTAACAGCCAATCGGCTGCTGTTATGTTAGATTCGATTATGTTACGAGTATTTAAAGAGCTCAGTCAAGCGCTTGCATAAGTGGTGAGCGATCTAAAATAGCAATGCTGCTGTTATTTGGGACTGACTTTGACATTTTTATATAGTCATATGTTTCAAATTGCTACTAAATCTGTTTTTGTTTTTTGTTTTTGTAATTTATCTATAATTAAATTTCATCTCATATCATTCGATTTTGATAAAAGTTCAGTGAATTTTTGCAGGCTTATTCAAGAAGGTGGTGCTGCGGTCGATATATTTTAAGTATTCGTATATTGGGTGTTATTTAGTCCATATTTGGAATATAAAAGAGTTATATAATATTTTTACAAAAAATGTATTCACTAGGTGGCATCGATAGATAATATGAACAGAAATCGTAATTGTGGCCCCACTTGGTTCATATTCTAATTATGATAATTGCGAGGGTCCTTTGAAAAGAGAGAGGCACTACTGGCACCTACCCAGCTTATGTTTTGTTAGCAGCATCTCTTGGAAGAACACACATCAAGTTTCAGCTAGTTCGGTGACCTATTTCTATATGTTTGGCATTCGTTTCAATCGAGGAAGTCGAGTGATTTTCCTTTTCCATCACGACAATGCTACAGCTTACCGCTCAGCTGTCATGGTTGCATAATTCATGGTCACATTCCCTCTATTTTACAGGCTTGGCGCCCTCCGATCCCTCGGACTATTAAATGTGAAGAAATAACTGGCAGGAAAAAGATTTTATTCAAACGAGCGGGTGATTGCAGAAATGAATGGCTATTTTCAGACTTGGACAAATCCTATTATACGGAAGGCTTCTACAAACTAGAGCAGCGTTGGACGAAGTGTGTAAGCCTAAAAGGAGAGTATGTCGAAAAATAAAAAAGGTTTTCCCCAAACAACTAAGTAGTTTTATTATTTTATACATACAAAATAATTATTTTACGGATTTTACTGAACCGATTTAACATTTATGAACTACTTTCTATAGGGCCAACGCACATGACACGAATGCACTAGAAATAATTGGGTTGGGTAAATAATTTGTATGGTACAATATTTTGCTTTCTGTATTAGAAACTGTGAGAACTTAACGTATGAAGAGAAGAAGTGCTTACGATTCTCAGAATTTGTAATACAGAAATTTGTGCATTTCAAGGCATATTGTTTTCACATTTTCAATTTATAGTAAATACAATTTTTTTCATTGAAATAAATTTTTATGCAGAATATTATTATCAAAAAAAAAAACAATTCTACATAATTTTGCCTTTACAGAATTTTAAAAATACAGAATTATGACTCAAAGGAATTTAGGGTATTTAGAATTTGTTTCACACTTTTTCCAGAATTTTTACCCAGAATAATATTGAAATAGCCAAAAGAATATTGTTAGGAAAACATGATCAAGAGACAACAACTTCAAATAAGAATTCACTTAAATTATTGAAATCCAATTTTGGAAAATTTTTGGCGAGAGCTTCAGAGCCTCGGTTACATTGACTTTTCGGTGAGCACATAAAATAATTGGCGTTCTAAACAAAAGTACATGCCGAATTATTTTCATAAAGAAAGTAAATAAATGGTTGTATATTATTTTTTCCAGCCTCTGAATATGAAAAAAATACTTCTGGTTGCATCTCAAATGCCTTATGAACGGAACCTAATAAATTCAGTGATGACCTCAAATGATCTGTTTCTAACAACAAAAGCGGGAATTTTAGAGATTACACGATAATTAACTGTTGGGCGAAAACTATTACGAAGTAACACCTTCGTTCTCAATTCTGTCATGCTGGCACACACAAGCCGTATATGAGACAATCGCAACATTCCTGGGCCTACCGTTAGATGAGCTAGACGAAGACTATCGGTAATCAGCATTGCACTGACAGGGTTTAGTAAGCTACAACAGGAACAACAACAACAACAATCGTACTCTGCTCATGAATTCCCTGTGAGCAACAATTCCCATAAATATAATACATGAACAATATTTTCCACTCTGTTATTCTTTTTATAGAAATTTATGCGAACGATTTCTTCAAATGAATTCACGAAAGGGAGGCGTTAGTACTCGTAATACGCTGGGTATAAACTCAGTTTCCCTTTAGTCTTCATGCAGTCATCGACTTTAATACTTCAGTATGCCGTACATGCATACATACATACATACATACATACATACATTCACAATGCGATAAAATGCAATCAAGCAAACAACTTCTTCGCCTTTCAACAATCAATTCTTATTAAAGCTGAAATTAAACGCAAATACGGGTAGCCAAATCAAAAACACGCAAAGAACCAGTAATCAAATTTGACATGATTCCATCATTCCTAACACAAAAGAAAAAGGAAGCTACACACATACACACATGCATACATATATAAGAATTCTATGGCAGGAAAAGTATATAAAACAAATTAATGATTGACTTCCTGAACCAAATACAGAGAGCATCAAAAGCAATAAAAGTTGTGTGTACTACAAGAAAATAAATGAAAAATATTAAAAACAACAAAACACTGGGGTTTACTAGGAAAAGTAATACATAGCAGATGAGGAAGAACGAGAACTTTATGCGAGATGCGCCGACTGTTGATACAAATTGAGATGCTGTCTGTTTACTGCAGCCGGCTGTAGGAAAACTTTTGTACCAACAACACAAAAACAAAGGCGTACCAAATAGCAGAGAATGCACAGCACAAAGTGGAAAGGCACAAAATGTAAACAAACAAATAAATAAACAAATGAGCGAATAAGTCAAACTAATAACAAAAATAAGCGTTCGCATGCAAATAAACGCCGTCAGACTAATAGACAAGCGATTTAGTGTAAGAGAAGCGACCGTAACAACAACAGCACCTACTAGTGGAGAAGAATCGGCAGACATACTATACAGTGGTGGACATAAAAATGCTAACATCTAAAACATTGCATTTTCTGATGTTTTTCTATTAATTCTTAAGCATATTTTTTTATGAAAATCATTTAAAATATGCACTTAATGACAGTTTAAAACATATTCGTGTATACCAGTAGTAGGACAGGTCAATGGTATCGATTCTTGAAAAAAATTGTTCTGTTTTTTTTACTTTTACTAGCATAGTCCTATTTATTTGATTATATTTGTTCTTATTAAAACAGTTTGTTTCTTAAACCATTTCTTATTAAGCAGTAAAAATTATTATCATTTCTTATTAAGCAGTAAAAATTATTATAATTTAGTATTTGAAGATTTTATGAGGTCTCCATAATTTTTATGATCGCTTGAACTCCGTAAAGCATCGAACCTAACAAATATGCAAAATTGCTGGTGTAATTTTATTTTATTAATTATATTTATTATATAAGTACATCTTTGATCATTTTGTTCAATTTGCAGGAGCTATGGGTATTATTATTTAGTTTTATTTAAGGTTGGTTAATGTCGAGGCTGTTTCCAAGCCAGTCTGATGCAGAAATGTCGATTTCTGCTAGATAATCTGGTAAAGCACAAAACACATATTGGATTTTAATACTTTTTTTTTATTCATTATAAAAATAAATAACTAATTTCCGCGTACATTTCTGTTAGGTGTTTGGCTGAGCTCATGATGTTGTTCAACAAATGGAGGGACCTAAAATTTGAATCCGATTTCGGGTTACGGCGGCCACATTTATTTCGCGCTTACAGTCTTTTTTGGGTGTTTGACCGAACTCTTCACCAAATTTGTGGTATTCGTCTAAATGTTGTTCCGCTAATAGGAACCTTCAGCTGACTCCGAACGGTAAATATTTTTTATGAAGAGCTTTTTCATGGCAGAAATACACTCGGAGGTTTGCCATTGCCTGTCGAGGGGCGACCGCCCCTTATTTTAGTGTTTCATCGAGATTCGAACCTACGTTCTCTCTGAATTCCGAATTGTAGATACGCACCAACCCATTCGGCTATGGCGGCCACCTAATAAATTGAGAATAAAAAATTAAAGACGCTTTCCAGTGTGCAGTGATGACATGGCGCAGAATTCTATTTAAAAAGCGGATTCTCTGCCTTTTCTTCTTTTTCCCCCATCTCCGTTCATTTAGAAAAATTCCTGTTTACTAAAATATGCTTGGATAACTTTTACTGTAGTTCAATGGGTGCAGATGCTCAGCATTCGTGCCATCTCTTCGGTGGCCGCCTGTGTAGTCTGGTGTGCATTATTCTGCCTGCTCGAGAATATAATTTTTCTATTGAATGGTTCTCGAAAAAGTTTTTACAAGCACGTTTACTAGGGCGGGTTGATTTAAAAATGGCTCATTATTCTGTGAAAAGAAACTTTGCCGAAGGAACCATACCTCTAAAACGAATTCTGATGTCCTCCAATTTGGGTCGAACGAAAAATCCCACATTGACCCATTTAGAGTGCTCCAATCGAGTCCAAATGTATGACCGATCCCCACTAACTTTGGACGGCCGATCCACCCATGCCAGTGGCACACCGCCTGGAACTCCCCTGGGGGGTTACCCATACAATCATTTCAAAATATCACCATTTTTGGCCTTTACATGAGAAAAGAAACTAAAAAGTTCGACCCAAATTGGGGGACATCAGAATTCGTTTTAGAGGTATGGTTCCTTCGGCAAAGTCTCTTATTTTGATCCCTAGAATATGATTTTCGTAGAGCAATGGGCAATTTTTTTGCCTCCCCACAAATCGACCCGGCCTAACGTTTACCTATACATCTATCAGTGTCGTTCAGTGTCCTACTCTATAATTGTAAAATTTCGCCAAATCTGTCAACTGGCTTCCAATCCAACGGCTCTTCTAACATAATTCTTCGAAAAGCTTGATCTACACCTCCAGTATGCCATTCCATCAGAACCAATCAACTTGAATTTTGACTTTATTTGATAATATTAGTTTGGGGAAAAAGAAATACATTATTTTCAATGTTGGTTTAGTCGATTCCATTCAGTCATCTCCCACATACCTATGCACACCGCACAGGCAGTCCCATGTATAAAATCACAGAAATAATCGAAGTTGACCGCCATATTAGTAGTCGTAGTACCTATCGCCCAGAAGTTAAAGATGGACCATAAAACAGTTTTAAACCATTTGCGCAAGATAAAAAAAATTGATTTCTTTTTCCTCAACCTTATATTTAGTTTATGAAATCATATGGCGCCCAACTTTTTAGCTGTTTTCAGCCATTGTAAGCACTTTTAGCGCATTTTTTCGGTCAAATTTCACATTTTGGCAGGTTTCTCAGCAAGTAAGCCAGCCTCTTGCGGTCATCGACGAACCATTCGTGTGCTTAATTTTGTTATTTCCTCTTCCACAATGATTGTGATGCCCTACCTATCACAAGGAACCTATCACATTATTTTTAGCAAACGTTCTTCACAAGCGGTGGTTTTTCATACACTTCCAAACCTCTTTTTGCCTGCAAGGAATCCAATAAATTGATAAACATTTAAATACCTACTTATCACAGGCCTACTGAACACAACTCTTCTGCTGATATTTCTTAAACTTAATTTTTTCCATCGCGGTATTTATGAAAAAGAGAATTTTTTCAATCATAGTGTAAGAATTTTTGCCTTATCAAACTCAACCAATTTTTCACAACTTAGTATTTTTTTGTACTTAACTCAGCAGTATCGCTAAAATAGTTGCATAACTTAAGTTAGCTTCGAATCGTAAGATCCCAGAAAAAGTGGACAGCAAAAATCAGCTTAATATTTGTATGGCCTTTCAATCGATTTTTTAGTAAATGTTAACGTTTTTATGTCCGCCACTGTGTGTATATGAAAGTTTTGCAGCAGCAGCTATTGTGGTGGCGAAGGAAGGTTATGTAAAGCGTTAAGCGCAGTTTCGATGGTAGAACAATCAATAGATTACAACGGACAAAAGGTCATTAATCTGGCAATGCAATACATGCACACACACATACGTGCATACCCTGCAAGAAAAACTGAACTACTGAAACAAGTTTATTCGGTTCAGAAGTATTTTAAATAATTTCGTCAGTTATTAATGTCGTGAATAGTCAAGGCTTTCTTTAGGATATGAAAGTGAAAAAATCGAAAAATATGCACTAATAATCGTCGTTTTTAAATATTAGGAGCTTAGCGGAGCACAACTTAACGCCATTGGTTTTCGGTCAGTTCGAAATTATGATTTCACAGAATTGGTCACGCAAAGTCAAGAAATTAAGGCGGAATTGGAAGTATCTATAAGTCAAAAAAAGTTAGAGGCAAAAGTTTATCAAAATTGAGTTGAGAAATTTTGTATGAGAGTTGGATGTGCCACTTCGCCCACGAAATGGGTCCGCTGTGAGCCGCGTGGCTGGCCTACATTTCCCCTTCCATATTGAACCATCCTGAGCTTTTGACAAGGCGTAAAAGATTGTTGATACCTAAAGTGTATAGACTATCTATATTCATTAAGAAGTAGGATCTAAAATATCGGTTCCTGCGTCTGGCTAGAGCCGGGCATGTGCAAAAAATGTGTTGAATTGTTTCCTCCTTCTGCAGCTACGACAGAAATCGTGCATGTAAACGCCTAATCTCCTTGCATGATTTCCTATGAGACAATGTCCTGTGAGGGCCCCTACTAAGGTCCTGATTTGAAGTCTACTCAGTTTTATAATACTCTTGGACAGACGTAAATTTAGCCTTGGCCATGTATGCCTAGCAATTTCACAGGTGCACTAATCCATCTTTGATATATAAAACTAATAAGTGCATCCATAATAAGAAGCTTACAAGCTGCGAGAGGTACTTCCATAAAATTACTTATGTTTTGGCAGGTATCTTCTCTTGCAAGTTGGTCAGCCCAACAATTCCTTGGTGTATCTCTGTGGCCGGTAACCCAGCATAAGATAATAAGATATTGTTTGACCATCTCATTAAGAGATTGGCGTCAATGTAAGACACTCCTTGATGTTATTCGGAGTGCATCCAAGGCCCGTAGGACAGCTTCGCTGTCTCATAGAATGCAGATATCCGTTGATGATATTCTGTTTATCTCTAACCATTTTAAGACTTCATGAATAGCATTTATTTCTGCTTGAAAATCACTACAGTGATCCGGTGGTTTAAAGGATTCATTGATAGACAGCTCTTCGCAATATAAGCCTGATCCGACACCATTGTCCATTTTAGATCCGTCCGTGTAGATCCTAACGGGTGTGTTGGATCTTCTTCAAGCCATTCCACTCTAGAAGGGATTTCCATTAGGAAATTCCTTTCGAAGCAGAGAATCGGAGGGTGATAATCAAAATCACTGGGCATATCCGTATAGGAGTCTAAGATGGTTGAATGCCCATTTGTGACAGTCTTCCATTGTGAGCTCACTCTAAGCCTTAAAGCGGAACAGGACGCTGAGTATTTGCAGAAGAGATTAAGGGGTGGCAGATGTAGCATGATATCCAAGGCCATGCATATCTTGGTTTTCATGGCGCCACGTATTTCTAATTCCGCTGATCTCTGCACCTTATTCAATAAATTAAAATAGGTTTTTTTCTGCATAGCACACCACCAGACAACATTTCCATATAGACGAATGGGTCTGACGATAGCAGTAAAAAATATAGGCTTACATGAAAATTAATGAGATAATTTCTAATATTTGGAGGTCGTGACAGTGGCTCGGCCCAACTTTATCTCCTTTATAATTTTATTATAAATTTAGAATTTTTTAAGTACATAGAAATATTAAGTACATCAGAAATATTTAGCATTTCCACTCACAGGAGAAGTAGGCGTGGCAATAAGTCATTATTTACTGGATTCTACGTTTATTTTCCTCTATGTGAGTGTATGTAGAAGAGCTTATATGGGAGCGTTACACTGTATGAATTCAGTAAAATTCTTCACTCACATTATTATTTTTAATAAAATGTACCTTCTACTCAAATATGAACGAGACGTTATCAATAAAACATATGGCAAAAATAAATTTTTTGTTATTTGGTAGGACTGTTATAAGCTTACATGGCAAATTTCAGCGTGATATGTCACATAGTTTGTTTTCTGTGCTACTGTAAACAAGTCAAGCTCGAGTGTGTTCTTCGAATTTAACGATGGAAATTCAAAGAATTTGTTTGAAATTTGGTTATTCTAACAAAATTTCGGCTTCAGACGCCTTAAAAATTTTGCAGACAACCTATGGGGACTCTGTTCTATCGCGTGCACGTGTTTTCCAGTGGTACAAATCGTTCAAAGAGGGCCGTACATCAACCCAAAAAACCACGCCAAAGTCGCTCAAAAATGAAGGTTATGCTGACTGTTTTTTTTTCGATTACGAAGGTGTGGTGCACTCGGAGTTCCTTCCGCAAGGCCGATCGGTTAACGCTGAATATTATTTAGACGTTTTAAAGCGTTTGCGCGAGAACATTCGTCTTAAAAGGAAGGAATTGTGGGGCAACAAGTCATGGTTCTTGCATCACGATAATGCACCATCTCACACATCACGTCTTGTTCGCGATTATTTGAACAAAAACAATGTTAATATCATTCCGCAAGCACCGTATTCGCTTGATATGGCTCCATGTGACTTTTTCCTGTTTCCCAAGCTCAAGTTGCCGCTCCGTGGAAAACATTTTGAGACAATTGAAGTCATAAAAGAGAATTCGAAGAGCACACTCGTGCTTGACTTGTTTACAGTAGCACAGAAAACAAACTATGTGACATATCACGCTGAAATTTGCCATGTAAACTTATAACAGTCCTACCAAAAAACAAAAAATTTATTTTTGCCATATGTCATCCGCAGACCGTTTTATTGATACCGTCTCGTTCATATTTGAGCAGAAGGGATGATGGCAAATTGAATTTTACGTTAAAATAGGTATAAAAAAATAATTTTTAGTTTTGTCACTAAATTAATTTTTATTTTTCTGTTTTCCAATCAGTCATTCAAGAGAAAAAATAGAAAAAAAATATAAATTTTACTTCAGACAAAAATAAAAATTAATTCTTTTCCCTTTCCAAAAAATCGTGTAGCACCTGCTAGTTCAATTATTGCTATGTTAGTAGCAGTGGGAGCCAAATTAATATTTTCCATTCCTTCATAAAATTTATTGAATTTAACACAAAGGAAGGAAGAAGATATGAATATCATACAATTTATTGACTATCTCCGAACTAAGAATGCAGCGGAGGGCAAATAAAACTGCCTAGGATATTCGCTCTGTTGCTGATATTCATGGAGCTGCGAAGGTGCCCGAAGCAGTAATGGTTCTGTATGCACTTAGAGCTTACCACTTTGATGCTTGAAAATTTCCCACAGGGTAATGTACATACCTACAATTGAGTGTACATATATAGAATTTATAAACGAGTGTGTAATAAAATAGATTTCAGGAATATTATTGGGTAGCTTTATTGAGAAATATTAGCATGAACTCATTCTATGCAATCGGGAAGTGTACTGAGGGGCACTTGTATGCTGCCTTCATCGAATATTTCCACCCGACGTGTTTGTGGTTGTCATTGATTACAATGCAGCGATTATTTCGATATGCCCCATTCGATGTGCCATTCGATATGCCATTGTTGCTCGTGACAAGAAAAATGTTTTATAGTTTCATTAATTGAAGAAACATTTCACATAATTAGAAGTGTACAAAAACTTAGCAGCAGCGTGAAATAAGTGCATGAGGCACATATATGTAAAGGGTGATCAAGTTGAAGGTACTTTTTCCAAAACAGAGTTTTTGATAGATTATGCGCGATTACCGTCAAACTAAATACATATTTTTTTCAGTATTCGATTGACATTTCATTGTGGAAAGACTTACGCCTCAACAACGTTTACAAATCGTACAATTGAATTACGAAAATCGACACTCTGTGAAAAGTGTTCATCGCACGCTCAGGCCAACTTAAACCTCAGGCCTCTATATTAAAATTTTTCTAAAAAAGTATATTTTGTTATAAAAAAGTTAAGAATAATTTTTTATAAAAATGTCAACAAGAACCGAAGATATTTCACTTCAAAAAACTATATACCACAACTTTTTTTTAAGTAGATTTTATTCTGCTACTGGCTAGGAGAAAGCATGCCCAATGATTGGAATCTGAGTGTCCTTTTTCCTGTGTTGAAGAAAGGCGACCCTACTACAAGCACCAACTACCGGGCGATCAGTCTTATCGCCAACTCATATAAGATTCTGTCCAGCGTATTGTGTGAAAGACTAAAGCCATATGCCAGCTCACTGACTGGACCTAATCAGCGTGGTTTTACAACTGGAAAGTCCTCCATCGACCAGCTCTTTACAATACGGCAAATTCTGGAAAAAAAACCCATGAAAAAGATAACGACAAAACTCACCATCTCTTTGTCGATTATAAGGCTGCTTTCGATAGCCCGATAAGGGATCGCTTATATGCCACACTGTCTGAATTCAGTATTGCCGCAAAACTGATCTGACTTAGAAAAATGACATTGAGCAACACGTTCGGCTCTGCCAAGGTAGGAAAAGACCTCTCCGAACCTTTCAATATTGAGCGAGGTTTCAAACAAGGCGATTCACTATCGTGCGACCTTTTCCACTTCCTCATGAAAAGGGTACTGCGGAGAGCCGGTATTCATCGTAATGGCACTATTTTCACCAAAAGTGTCCAGCTCCTTGCATATGCCGATGACATTGACATCGTAGGGCACAGAGAAGAGAGTCAAATACAGTGGATCTGGCGGTTAACGACGGCAAGACGAAGTATATGCTGTCCACTAGGAAAGATATACGGCGTTTTGCATGCAGCATTTCAGCGGACAACTATACCTTGGAAATCGTCAAGGAATTTATATATCTTGGCACCGCCGTCACAACAACAAACGATGCCAGTCTGGAGATAAACCGACAAATCACGTTGCTAATAGGTGTTACTTCGATCTCAGTATGCAAATGCATAGTGGAGACCTCTCTCGCCCGACAAAACTAACACTCTACAAGACGTTCATCTTGCCCATACTACTCTATGGCGCTGAAGCATGGGTTGTGTCGCAGTCTGATGCTGCAGCTCTTGAGAAAGATATTTCGGAAAACCTTCGGCGCTCTTCGGGTTTGCGATAACTACTACAACCAAATGAACCCCGAGCTGTATGAGCTCTACGACGAGGTGTACATAGTGAAGCACATCAATTTTAAGCGCTTGCTATGGCAGCAAAGCAGGTGTTCGTATGATAAGTTAAGGACAACGACGTAGGGGAAGACCATGCCCCCGATGGAAGTAAGGAGCTGAGGGAACCCTATTTTCGCTTGGTGTAACAAATTGGAGAAGGCACGGGTGAAGCAGAAACGAGATTTTTTACAGTCGGCCTTAATCCGGTAACGGGTTGTGATCCTTGATCAGGCCATGTAAGTAAGTAAGTAAAATTTTATTCTAAGAAGTGAAAGAGATAATTTTGTAAAATAATGGAAGAAAACCGAAGATATTTCACTTCAAAAAACTCTCTACTATAATACATTTAAAATGCGTATTTTATCATAAGAAATTAAAAAAAAAAATGTTAAAATATTTCACATTCACTAACTCTTGTGTAAAAATTTTATTAAAAAAAAAGAAAAAAAGTATAGCAAATTATAAAAAATACAATATATTAAATAAATAAAATTATATAAAAATGTTAAAAAGAGCCGAAGATATTTCAATGAAAAACTCTATACCATAAATTTTTTTAAATCCATATTTTATCATACAAAATTAAAGCAGAAATTTAAGATATTTCACATCAAATAACTCTAATCTATAAGTTTTTAAAATCATATTTTATTCTAATAAAAAAAATAAAAATATTTATAAAAACATTAAAAAGAACCGAAGATATTTCCCTTCAAATAACTCTATACTATATTACAATTTTTTGTTTTTAAGTATCTTTTATTCTAAGAAGTTAAAAGAAAATTGTATAAAAATATTGAAGAGAAGTTCCACTTCAAAAAACTCTGTACCATAGGATTTTTAAAATGCATAATTTATCATTAAAAGTTAAGGAAAAAATTGTAAGACACTTCACATCCAATCATTCTGTACTATAATTTTTTTAAAAGCATATTTTATACCAAAAAAATTAAAAAAAAAATAATTATAAAAAATATAATAAAAAGAAAATTGTATAAAAATATTAAAAAGAACCGACGATATTTCATTGCAAAAACTTTATACCATAACTTTTTTTAAATCCATATTTTATCATGAAAAATTAAAGAAAAAAATTGAGATATTTCACATCCTCTAATTCTGTACTATAATTTTTGTAAAAGCATATTTTATTAGAAAAAAGTGA
Source organism: Anastrepha obliqua (assembly GCF_027943255.1). Classification (NCBI taxonomy): domain Eukaryota; kingdom Metazoa; phylum Arthropoda; class Insecta; order Diptera; family Tephritidae; genus Anastrepha; species Anastrepha obliqua. Next base: position 111,732,026 of record NC_072896.1, on the reverse strand, counting down.
AAAAATATATAAAAAAGTATAAAAAAGATAATAAAATATAAATAATAAAAAGAAAATTTCATAAAAATGTTAAAAAGAGTGGAAAATATTTCAATTCAAAAACCACCATAATTTTTTTTTAAAGCACATTTTATTATAAAAAATTAAAGAAAACATTTTAAGATATTTCACATCAAATACCTCTGACTCATAACTTTTTCAAAAGCATATTTTATTCTAAAAAAATTAAAATATTTATAAAAGTATTAAAAAGAACCGAAAATATTTCACTTCAAAAACTCCATACCATAGTTTTGCACACTTAAAATTAAAAACATAAAATTAAGAATTAAGGAAACAATTTTACGCTATTTTACATCAAATAACTCTCAACTCTCCTAAAAATTACAAAAAAAAACAAAAACGAAAATTCTAAAAGTTTTCAACACTAAATAAATCTTACTTTTTAATTTTTTCAGTTACTTCTTATTTTGCCCGAGCCTATAAATAAAGAAATTTTTAGAAAAACTGATGGCAATGCCCGAAAACTTGGATCATTTGACATGCCCCTATCACACGCACACGACTAAACAGTAAGAAATAATGAAAAACGTTTTTAAAATGACTGAAAGTCATAAAATAATGGTAGTAGGTCTTAGCAAAATTATATAGAAAAATTGTGCAAAATCATACTTATCACTCACCGAAGATCCTTATCAAGCAGCTATTAAATCAAGGCTCCGAGAGTTCAGGACCACACCCATCGAAAATTTGTTGGCGGAAAGTGGGTTTCTCACTATTGAAGATCGGATACATTACATGCCGTCAAATTCCAGTTATCTATTCAATAAGCTCAACTTAATTTTATCCAAAGAGATAACCTTATTAAAACGACGGAAACGCAGCATGAAACTCTCATCCGCTCTGACTTGTATACTTGATGTGGTTTCTAAATCAACCATCACAACTTTACCTTCTCCTACCCGGAAACACCCGCCGTGGTTAATGCAAGACAAATCTTTTCTAATCTTGCGAAACGTAGTCATATATAGGCAATTAAACTGGCAAATTACTGATCCATTTTTACGGCAAGGTTGGCAAATATTATTCACTGATGGATCTAAATCTATTCAGGGTACATCTTTCGCAGTTATTGACGTCAATGGTAAAATATTTGCACAAGGCATCTTACCCACAGTTGCAACGGCTTTTGACGCAGAAGTGCAAGGCATTTTGTCTGCTCTGCTAATTAAATCATTAAAAGATAAATTCGTTGTGTGTATAGACAGTTTTTCAGTATTTGAAGCCGCTAAATCAGCAAGCAACTCATCTGAACCGATTTCTACCATAAAAGAGCTCATCATTCAACTAGACGTAAGAGTAAAATTGATGTGGACTCCTGGAGACGCTGGCATTAATGGAAATGAGCACGCAGATAAAGCAGCCAAATTAGCTTCAAAAGCCCCATTAGTAACTTTTATGCCTTTCTCGAGGAAAGATGTGGCAAAAATAATTTCTAAATTTGTATACCAACGATGCGCTATACAATGGGCAAATTATTCTCACTCTTACAAGTCATACAACCCTAACAGAACTGCAGTCAGACTCCCAACCGTAGTAGTGGGAACATGGGAATAGTCATGAACAAATGCTTTATTCGTAACATACGATCATTTGTTAAAATAGGAATCTCAACCAATATGTAAATTTTGCCTCAGTGCTTGCTTGACTATTCCCAACTTCAACCCCTTTGAACTATTAACATACCCACAAGAGAAAAATATTAAACTACACATTCATAAATTAATTTAATCTTTCCTGTAAGTTATATACATTCTAAGCCAATAGCCCTTGCAGTTAGTGCTTAATTAATTATAGTTTTAATTGTAATTAAAATAAATATTGTAAATAAATAAAACATAAAATTCTTTTTCTTTTTTATGCTAAAATTCTATAATTAAATTCTGATAAATTTGCTGAGCTACCGTTTTTCGGTGTGCTCTATATGTATTAGGTTCAGACACTTTTATACTAAAGGGTGGTTAAATTTCAAGGCCCGATGTCGAATAGGAACCACACCTAAACGTCAAGTTTTTTTCTGCATTTCATTTGACATTTTTCCATTTCAGATTAACTCAATTTGAACCATAGAAAGATACATAATCGAGCAACGCATTAAAGTTATTCAGGTTTATTATGAAAATGGGCGTTCAAATCAAAATGAATATCGCGCACTTCGTGATTTTTTCGGTCAATTTAATCGTCCAAATGTGCGTACAATCGGAAAAATTGTGCAAAAGTTTGAGCAAACCGAATCTGTAGGAGATGTGGAAACATCAGTGCAAGCTCGTACAGCTCATGCTGCAGAAAATATTGCTGCTGTTCGCGATTGTGCGGTTGAAGAGCCGTCCACCTGAACTCGTCGTCGTGCCCAACAATTGCACCTCTCACGCTCGTCGTTGATGAACATTATGCATAAAGACTTGTACTTACACGCTTACAAGGTGCAATTGACTCAAGAACTAAAGCATCTTGACCATTTCAAGCGTCGTCAATGGTCAGAATGGTGGCAGAAATTGGCAACAGTGAATGACCGATTTTCGAAGAAAATCATCTTCAGTGATGAGGCACATTTTCACCTCAGTGCATTCGTCAATAAACAGAATTGCCGCATTTGGGCGAATGATAATCCAAGAGTGATTGCCGAAAAACCAATGCACTCACAAAGAGTAACTGTCTGGTGCGTTTTATGGGCCGGCGGCATCATTGGGCCGTATTTTTTCCAAAATGAGGCAGTTCAGGCAGTTACTGTGAATAGTGTTCGCTATCGTGAGATGATAACGAACTTTTTATGGCCCGAATTGGAAGATATGGATGTGGACGATATGTGGTTTCAACAGGACGGTGCCACTTGTCACACAGCTAACGAAACAATGGCTCTTTTGCGCGAAAAATTTGATGGCCGAATAATCTCACATCGCGGCGATGTCAATTGGCCGCCAAGATCATGTGATTTAACACCGTTGGACTTCTTTCTTTGAGGTTATTTGAAAGAAAAGGTGTACTTCGAAAAGCCAGCAACATTTCAAGAGCTAAGAATGATATAATTCGGCACATTAACGGCATAGAACCTCAATTCTGCCTCAGCGTCATCGAAAATTTGGACCATCGGATGGAGGTGTGCCGCCGAAGCCGTGGCGGCCATTTGGCCGATATTTTGTTTTCTGCATAATTGAACTATACCAATACTATCATAGTAAAGAGAAATGACAATAATTTCCTAAAAAAATTGTATTTTATTCAGAATCAACACCGGCCCTTGAAACTTAACCACCTTTTACAAGCTGAACCTAGAATAATATTATTGGTAGGTAGTACACACATAAATACATACATATGTACATATACGCCCCCAGCATGCCCAATTATGAACATAAATTTATGTTTGCTTTCGCTTGCCTTTGTCTGAACTGCAAGTTTCAATGTTCAAAATTTATATGCATAAACACATTTGAAAAGTTTCCATTGTGTCTCAAAGATTACATGAATTTTCCGCTCACACATTCGCTTGGGCATACCACAATAATCCCTTTACATGCCCACACATGGTTACATACACACATACATGAGAAATAATACCATCCACATATTTGTACTTCATCTGCTTCATTATTTGTGACATTCACTCATCAATTCAAAAGCGATAATTGTTGATTTATGCGCTGGTAGTGCATGCAATAAATTCAAGAGCAATTACAGCAATTTAAGACGATTCCAGTGCACGAAGGAATGAATGGATGTGCCATAACTCCAATTTAGATGCGGTGGCGTTTGCTTTGTGTGACAGTTAATTGAATTAAATTTTAGTTGCATGTGAAAAGGCGTGGAAAGTAAGCAAAACAAAAACAAGAAAACCAAACAAAATAGAAGAAATAATTTTACACAAAGCTGCACGTTGCGTAAGTATGTGTGAGGGTGTAGTTGGTGTCACTTCTTTTGTTTTCAGTTGGAAAATTTACTACACTTGGATATTAAGCACACACACACCTACACTCACATACATACATATTTATGATCCAACATTGGCTGTGGCTTCAATGAACTGTGTGCGTGTTCGTTTACTTTTGCTGATTTGTTTTTATGCCAGAGTTACAGAGAAATCAGGAAGTAGTAAAAATGTGTATGAAGAATGCCTTTGAGATTACTCAATTTTCCTTCCACATGCGTTTTTGTTTGCATTAAAAAATTACTAGCTGGCTTCCTCTCTCTCTCTCTCTTATGTGCGGATGCTGATGCATAAACACAGGAAATATTGTAAGAACAAAATTTTTCCAGCGAAGTGATTATGATCAGCAGTTCTGTTTTACACGATAACACATCGAGGGTCACAAAAAAGGGGATTTTATTTAATTTTCACTTTAATTATATAGACAGTAATAAAGCTTTTTTTTAACTGAGTATATTTTTATATGAACTAATTTATGTTTAGAATACTTTTTTATAGCAAATTTTTACTAGCCAAATTGTAATCTTTTCCAGAGTTCATAATCAGACAAATAATGCTCCTACTTTTGTTTTTCCTTTTGCAAAAAATATTCCTTATAAGTTTTTGTAACAGATTGTCCAACAATAACAACTTTTCAGCACTTTTTCATCGCAAGTGATAGGGAATTTCTTTTTAAAATTTGTTCATTTGTAGGCTTGAGTATAATTTGAAGTAAACTGATTTTTTTTTTTAAATAATTTATTCTATGCTGAAAATTTTGATATGGAGTTTTTTGAGGTGAAGTATCTTTGGTTTATTTTTAAAGTTTTAATATTTCTTAGGATAAAATTTACTAAAGGGTTTTCCAATAAGAGACGTTATTTTAATATTCAAAGGAAAATTTTTTTTTTTAATATAAATGATCGGATGTTTATTTCATTATAAAGAGGAAGGTATGTGTTTAATAGTTGAAAATAACATCAGGCTAATGACTACCAGCACCACACTTACAGGACAATATTCTTTTCATGGAATTTTCCATAACCGCCCTATGTCCTCGATGCCTCACGAATTCTATCTTTGAGGTCTTAGATCGACCCTGGGCTATTGGCGTAGACCTTCTCTTTCCCGTGGTCCCAAAAAAAAAATTTACAAGGTGTTAAATCGCAAGATCCCGGTGCCCAATTGTGATCACTTCTTCGAGAAATAACACGCTCCGGAAACTTTTCCCATAAAATATCAATGGTTTTGTTGCTTGTGTGGCGCCGTTTTGTTGAAAATAAACGTTGTCCAGATCAATACCATCCAATTCTGGCCATAAAAAATCGTTAATCATCTCTCGATAGCGCAATCCATTCACCGTAACTGTTGCTCCAGCTTCATTTTTGAAAAAGTAAGTTCCAATGACTCCGCCGCATCAAAAATCAAATAGTCCCACGTTGAGAATAGAGAGGCTTTTCAACAATAACTCTTGGATTTTCTGAGCCCCAGATCCGACAACTTTGCTTGTTGACGAAGTCACCGAGGTGGAAATGGGCCTCATCACTCCAGATGATTTTTCGATGGAATTCCAGATCGTGCATGAATTTCAACGGCCCAATCAGCAAAGACATGCCGTTGTTGATGATCGGCTGCCTCTCCCCTGTATGGCATCACAACGGACGAATTTTTGAATATTTGTTCAAGTGTGCCCCAAGCTGGGGCTGCCATTTGACCTAACCTAACCTAACCTGATGATCGGCCGGCTTGAGTTCCTGTGTTAACTGGACTTTATAACGCTTAAGACCCAAATCTTTATGCAAAATACGGTGTAATGAATGACGTTTGTGGAATGCCTAAGTCCAAAGAACGACGAGGAATGGACAAATCTGGGTTTTCTTCAACACTTTCGGCTACAGCAGCAATAAATATTCATTTTTGGCTGTTCTTGAGCGATGTGCACGGGTTTTATTCTTCACATCACTAACTTGTCCCAACAGCTCGAATTTTTTCACCAATTTCTGTATTGCGGTCCGACAAGGTGCTTCACGGTGACCCAAAAATGTTCGAGTTTTACGAACCGTCTCTGCCAAATTTTCACCATTTTTATAGTGAATTTTAAAAATCTCAATGCGTTATTTAAGCGTGTGTCATTCCATTTTTTTAATGGCGTAGTTTCTACTTGTCAAATATCAAAAAATGACAGCTTCAAAAGTGACATCTACCAAAATAGCGGGCTATTCAAAATAACATCTGTTATTGGAAAACCCTTTTTTAAAGAATATATTTGTTTGGGTAAAAAAATTAGTTTTTGTTCGAGGGAAAAAAATTATTTTTTGGTTTAAAAAAATTTGTTTTTTGGAAAAATATTGGAAAAAATTTTTTTAGGAAAAAATTTTAGGAAAAAATTATTTTTGGAAAAAAATTGGAAAACATTTTTTTTTGTTAGGGGGAAAAAAATCTTGTTTTTCTAAACAATTATTTTTTTTGTTTGGAAAACAAATTTTTTTGTTAGGGAAAAAAATATTTTTTTTTTCCTAAACTATTTTTTCCTAAACAAACAATATTTGCATATTGCATATTCTGTAGTGATCAAATGCTAAACAAGGTCTTAGATTAGTGTACGCATCAGATCAGTTCGGAAATGAATTATTTCCCTTTCGGTTGCTTCTGTATGTATATTGAGGTGAGCAGCACAAAAAAAGTTGCTGGCAAATGTTTGGTTCATGAATTTTCTAATTGACTATTCAAAGTAAAGGGAATGTGAATCTTTTTCACCTACCTGTGGACTTGAGTCCACTCAATAAATGTTGAGCGAATATACGAAAGCATGTAATGTTGCGAAGTTTTTCCAGCCAGATGAAAAACGGAGCTTGTTAAGGGAGCTTCCTAACCCACTCAAACTATCGGGTGTTTTTAGCTGCATGGGTACTAACGATATCGATAACTATGGTTTGACAGCTGAGTGTTGGTATTTCTGTTCATAACGATTTCAAATTGTGGAAATTTTGTTTGGAAAAAAAATCTGTTTGCGAATGAGCGCTGAACGCTCTATGAACAGTGGCGGCATCATCGGTTCTTCCTTCTTTCGAAATGTGGAAGGAGTTCCCGTTAGGGTGAATGGCGAACGCTATCGAGCCATGCTAACTGAATTCTTGTTTCCCAAAAATGAAACAGCTAAACATCGACGATATTGGTTCCAACCAGATGGGGCAACTTGTTATACATCGCACCTAAGATTCGATTTATTGCAATATTCAAGCCAAAATCACGGCCAGATTAATTGGAGAAAGTATTAGAAAATTGGACCGGTGGAATTGCGCTGCCTATTAGCAGGGCATTGAAGTTAGAATCTGCACCTGTGGTTGCTTCTGTTTTCATAAGGTTCACTTTATCATATATTAATTTTTCACATTCTTATATTAAGCAGATACTAACCGTTGATACGAATTTCTTATCGGTATGCCGGGGTTGGTTGGTTGTTTAAAGTGGTGATTCATCCAGAATGCACTATGCGGGGACTCTCTAACTAATAAATTGTTGTTTTCGTAAAAATATAATTTCACGAAATTTATGAATTAATTGGAAAACCTCACTAATTTATCTGTTTATTTTGGTCGACCACATAATCATTCCTCATAAGTGCAGGATTTGAATTGTTTTCCTCTGCACCTCTATTTTATTTGTTATTATTTCTATAGTAAATAAAAAATATTATTCCAACTTCATTATTGTTATTACAATTTTACTAGAATTATTTTTTTCTATTCTCTTAGTATTTCCTTTCTCCTCTCTCCTATTTAAAAGTGTCATAACTGATCTTTATCTTTAATATATACGCACTTTAGGGTGGTCCCTATTTCTAATACTATTGGTATTATTCGGTATAGCCTTTAGAAATATAGGGTTACCCAAAAAACTCCTAAATATGGAATATTAAGAGAATCTGGTGAGATTTAGTGCTTCCGATTTGTGCCCGAAGCTCAAAAAATTAATATTTTTCTAAACTGAGATCAAATAATGTAAAAAAAAATTAAAATTAGTTACGTCTTTTCATTATTTCCAAATAATATGGAAACTCTATTTTTTCTTTTTTTTTGTGGTGGTGAGGTAGGGTTTAAATTGCCTTCGCACTTACAGCGGCCGTCGTTTGCCACGTCGAGTGGTGAGCCACAAAAACAATCCCTCTTCCTTCTTCCCTGGATTTTTCCTCTGCCCCGAAACTACGGTAGCATTTCTTCGAAGACAGAGAAGATTCAAATAAGTGTTCTGATACAGACTGCCTGTTCTACGCTCCCCTGCCCAGGGGTCCAGGGTCGCCAGCTTTGGAGCCAGCCCTATTGATCGTCATTGATTTTAAAGTATTTTAAGAGTAGAAGCGAATCAGGGCAATAATGAAGTGTGCTAAAGTAACATTTTTCACCGATTGGGGTATTTTTCACTCAATGTCTTTGAATATAGCGCGAAAAAATTTAGAAATCCCATTATGAAATTTGCGACAATCACCATTGAAGCCATTATTAAAACAACGTAAGAAAAAAATCTGAGGGTCGTTTTTCCTAAGGGAGCAAAAAAATTGATTTTCCAAGGAATATTTTTCAAACTTAAGGCTCTAGTCGTAACTTTTAACGATCAACATAAAATTTCTTATTCAGTAGTTTCGTTTTTTTATATAACTTTACGTTTCTAGATTATTAATATGTTTTCCCTCGTAAAAATTATGCCTACCCTAATGCACACATACATGTGTACATCTAAAGGTATCTTTCAGGTCAGCCACACTAAATTCAAGGCACTCTATTATCGAAAGCCAGTTAAGTGCTTCCCATGAAATTGCACCTGGTTAGTTTAACCATGTAAAATAAAATTCTACCTACCGTCATTTGTTGCTTGATCGGCGTGACTGCGTTCCGAGGCTGCTGTTTTGCGATTTGCCCAAGCCCCAGGATCCTCGCGATTATTTATGAGTGGTGGTACAACACCAGGTAACATTTGTGGCACTGATTGCTGCTGCTGCTGTTGTTGTTGTTGGTGCGCTTGATGTACAGACTGCAATTGTTGTTGCACCGTTTGTTGCAGAAGAGGCGGCTGATATTGGGCCACTGAGGCGATCTGTGAAAAGTCAACTCTATTAAATTTAATTTTCCACTTTAAAAATTACACAATGGAAGCTCTAAGCTACCTTCTGACTATTTGCTTCCAATGCATTTGAGGATGCAGCATCGGCATTGGATTTCGCAGTTGAGGTTGCAGCAGAACACTAAACGAAATGTTGAAAAAATTTTTGACATTTGTGGACATTTGTTTTTTTTTTTTTTTCAAATCAGTATTGCACACTCACTTCCGGTCCCTCGTCGCTGCCATCTTCACATTGTGGTATACCATCACAAGCATTATAGACTGCAATGCATTCGCCCGAATGGCAAGTAAACTGAAAGCGACCACAATGCGCCGGGTAAACTAGAAGAAGAAAAACAAAAAAACAGAAAACAAAAACAGTCGCTGTACGCTGCCAAAAAACTATGCGAATGTAAACATTAGTGGCACACACCTTTTTGTGGAAAAGCTACACTCATTGGTGGTATTTTCTCCACGCCTAGCATCGGCACCGGTCCCGCCGTTGCCGCCACATTGGCACTGCCACCGACAGCAATGGCTGCAGCTGACATGCCGGACGCCGCACCCTCTACTCCACCTGTTCCTCCTGCGACTGTTGCTTTGTCACGCGTTTCTGGTTTCACTTTTAAACTAGCCAGTTCCCACTCTTGCTGGGAAATGTTGTTGGTGGAAATGGCGTGTGACACACTGGGTTTCGTCGTAGTCATTTCGGTCAAATGTCGCGCAACTGTCAGAACTGCGCTGGTGTAGTTGGCATGGCGTGTGAATTTACAGTGGAAATTCTCGGGTGGGCCACACTCGAAAAGATAACAATAGCCATCGCTTTTGTCTTCAAACACGTAAACGTCACAAGATTCCGTTTCGCAGCAGAGTCGTTGACATTCCTCGGCGGTGTCGAGCTCCAGCCCTTGCAAGTACTTGCCACCAAGCGTTTGAGATTCGCCCGTGCGAATTATCGTGTTTTTGTGGATTTCAAATTTTCCTAGAAGAAAAAAGAAATAAAATTGTTGAAAAATACAAACATTGTGACTAATTTTACCAAATCGATTTTCTTAAATAATTTGTATATACATACATATTAGGCCGGGTCGATTTGTGGGGAGGCAAAAAAATCGCCCATTGCTCTGTGAAAATCATATTCTAGGGATCAAAATAAGAAACTTTGCCGAAGGAATCATACCTCTAAAACGAATTCTGATGTCCCCCAATTTGGGTCGAACTTTTTAGTTTCTTTTTTCATGTAAAGGCCAAAAATGGTGATATTTTGAAATGATTGTATGGAAACCCCCCAGGGGTGTGCCACCGGCAATGGGGGGATCAGCCGTCCAAAGTTAGTGGGGGTCGGTCATACATTTGGACTCGATTGGAGCACTCTAAATGGGTCAAAGTGGGATTTTTCGTTCGACCCGAATTGGGGGACAGTTTTAGAGGTATGGTTCCTTCGGCAAAGTTTCTTATTTTGATCCCTAGAATACGATTTTCACAGATCAATGAGCGACTTTTAAATCGACCCGCCCTAATACATATATATACTAGTTTGATAAATAACGCGTATAGCTTTCATTGGGTGTTTGTCCCAAATTCTCCTCCTATTTGTGGTGTACGTGTTGATATTTTACCACAAATGGAGAGGCATACAGTTTTACGCCGTCTTCCAACGGCAGATGATTTTTTATAAAGCGCTTTTTCATTGCAGAAATACACTCCGAAGTCTGCCATTATCTGTCGAGGCGCGACCGTTATTAGAAAAAAACATTGTCTATCATTTTGGTGTTTCGTGCGTACAGCGGGTTTCGAGCACGGGACCTACCCGATGATAGTCATGCACCAACCCATCCTACTATGGAGGACAAAAATCAGTTATATCCCCTTCAAAATTATTATTTTATAACAAAATGAGGTCAAAGGGCAGCATCCGGTGCGTTTTACGGTGCGTCACCTGTGGTAGTCAGCCTTAAATCATCGCGCTCAAAAGCAGAGCTGATTAAATTAATGCGTAGATGCATTTTAGGTACTGATTTGTAGTATCTTGTTATGGTTTGAAGTTTATCTATAACTTTCGACGTTTACATCAAGAGTTCCTGCTCACCGAAGTACCAGTATTAAGTCTCCGGTCAAACTTCATAGCCGAAGCTTCCCTATGATCAGACAGTACAGGGAATGTTTAAATAAAACAAAACAGAGTTAAACTACAGACGAATTTATTTTATCTTCTTTAAAATATGGCCCGTCTAAAGCAACACACATGTGTCAACGTTTAACCCAGTCCTCCATGCCACCCAGGTAGGCCCGACGAAGTGATAGTTTTCAGCTCCTTCGTCGCATTCTCTTTGATCTCCTCTATCGACTGAAATCTCTTTCTACGAAGTGGTAACTTCAACTTGGGAAACAAAAGGAAGTCGCACGGGGCCCGATCACTTGAATACAGGTACGGTGCTTGCACGATGCTATTTACTTGGTCTTTGGTCAAACAATCCAGCACAATTTGGGCTCGGTGCGATGGCGCGTTAACTTCACGCAAAATCCAAGAATTGTTTGCCCACATTTCCGGCCGTTTGCGACGTACAGCATCTCGCAATCGTCCGATGGCGCTAAAAAGTGACAGATGTGTGTCTTACAGTCCTACCAACATAAAAATATATATGGACCGGCCCCACGTGCACGGTTCGTTTAAATTAAACATTCCCGGTACTTTTTGATCATAGGGTATTACCAGTTGAGCTCACATACTGCCGTAGACTGGTGACCTATATTGAACGCCACACACTACATTAAACTACACGCAACCCACTCCCACAAAAAATGAACTAGTCAACTGAACGCACAGGGTATCTTCGTCATCTAAAGACTTTGCCCTCAAATTTCGCTATACTTATACATACATTCGACATTTTCATAAGTACTCTTTTGAGTTTAAATAATAATATTTTGTGAGTACTGAAGTTTTAGGCATTTGTTGCATTTCATAATAAAACTTTTTAACCTGAATCCTTTGAATTAAAAATGAAGAAAACTGTGCCATCATATACTTATTTTAAATTATTCCGACTGAAAACGTATCAATGTTATAGTCGTGTGTTCTACTAGTTATGAAGCACCCATTGAATATATATTTTTAAAATAAAGTCCATAAAAACTAGCTAACTGACCACTTCGACATTCCGACAAGTGAAAACCATACTTCTTACACCATGCCATCCGTCAGTCTGTCTTATTCCCACACCTCCAAGATTCCGCACTAACAGAGGATGTGAACCCAGTTCTTCCTTTATTCCCACAAAAACATTACTCACGTTCAGCAGCGGTGCGCTGTACATCATCATCAAGCTCGAAAAAGTTCAACATAAGAATTTGAGCTTGAGAACAGCGTGATATTTCTAGCATATAGCATCCTGTCTCGAGATATTACCATCTAAAATGCTGGAACATTCAGAGCATTCTTTAAGATCTATCTGACATAAATTTCAAAACATTTTCTACAATAAATTTCCATTACATGATTTTTTCTTGAAAAAATAGATGTTTTTAGTTTGACTCAAATACACTAGACAACATCTACATAAATAATCTTCAGGATTTGAGCCTTCCTTGAACCAGACCCACAAGTTGAGTTTGAGAACTCAAAATGCAAAAGTAATCTCAAAGCCTTATGAGATCTTGCAATATTGGCAATTTACGAATTCCGTAAGATATTCATATGCACTAGGCCGGGTCGATTTGTGGGGAGGCAAAAAAATCGCCCATTGCTCTGTGAAAATCATATTCTAGGGATCAAAATAAGAAACTTTGCCGAAGGAACCATACCTCTAAAACGAATTCTGATGTCCCCCAATTTGGGCCGAACTTTTTAGTTTCTTTTCTCATGTAAAGGCCAAAAATGGTGATATTTTGAAATGATTGTATGGGGAACCCCCCAGGGGAGTTCCAGGGGGTGTGCACTGGCATGGGTGGATCGGCCGTCCAAAGTTAGTGGGGGTCGGTCATACGTTTGGACTCGATTGGAGCACTCTAAATGGGTCAAAGTGGTATTTTTCGTTCGACCCAAATTGGGGGACATCAGAATTCGTTTTAGAGGTATGGTTCCTTCGGCAAAGTTTCTTATTTTGATCCGTAGAATACGATTTTCACAGAGCAATGAGCGATTTTTAAATCGACCCGCCCTAATATGCACTGATATATCTCCAATTTTTAAGCTAGAAATATTTATGTACGCAGTATTCGGGATTTGCAAAGCTCAATGTGATGTGTGGTGTTTTTTTAGAACTTTGTTCTGCTGTAGTTCATTTGCTGGCTTCACAAGAGTAAAAATTGTAAACTGTGCTTCAACGCAGTTGAAGCCACTGCATAGCTTAACGAAAAAACTTATTTGTGCTTTGCTGTAGCTTCGGTCCCCATTTAAATCAGAAAATGTAATGAACTTATGAATCTAGCAGGAGCACTCCTTGGAAGTGTAATAACAGAAAATTAGCGTCGAGCGACAAATGCGTGTGCGACGGTTGTGTAACTATTGCAAATAACCAACGATCAGAGAATCATGCAAATCACTAAAACTCTACAAGGAAGTTGGTGCAAGCGTCTTTTCAGACAGTCAAGCAGTTATCAGGGCCTTAGACTCCAACTTCATTTTATCCAAACTAGACTTACAGTGTAGAGAGGAATAACTTAGTCATTGGCTTGAAATTACTCTGATATGGGTTCCCGGTCATAGGAACATACGGGGTATTGAGATATCGGATGAGCTAGCAAGAAAAGGTTCGACACTAGACATAACAGAGGCGATGGCAGTCTCCACCCCACTCAACACAAGAAAAACATCTATTGCTTCACACTATCATGCTTCAGCCGAAAGAAGATGGAAGTAATTCACTACATGTACTACAAAAAAAAACACATGGCCGTCGTACAAAATCAAAAGGACGAATCACCTGTTAGGATGCTCCCGACCAAACATTTCACGCATCACTGCACAGGTCATTGGAATGTGGGGGATCATGCAGCCAGACTCAACCTCCCCTTCAATCCCATCTGCAGAAGCTGTCAAGCGGAAGGGGTGAAGGAAAGTCTCTCCCACTACTTATGTGAATGCCCATGGCTAGCTAGGGCACGACTCCGAATCTTCGGTAAGCCTTTCTTACAGCAAATTAATGAGACCTCAGACATCGAGGTACAGAATTTGCTGCTATACTTGGACCTTACTAAATGGATTTGACTTAGAAAAAAAAGTCATCATGACACGATGACAGTGGTGCTGGTCACTAATTAGGATAATTTGAGTGGAAATACTCAACCACTTCAACAACAACAACAACCACCGAAGAAGCTGACTAACCTTTTCGCATACTTAAAAATAATTTCTGCAATTTGTAGGCCAAATAGGCAACAACCAATTAATAAAATAAACAATTTAACATGACTTACCTACTATAGCTTGGAGTTATTCATGAAAAGTGAACAAACTCTGTTTGCTAATTTGTAGGAAGGGAACTCTGAAACTCCCGATTTTATGCAATAATAACGGAGGAAGTTATTAGCCAGGAATTTATTAGCCAAGCCGCGATCAAGGCTCTGACGACGCCACGGTGCAGATCCAAATTGTTCAACTCCTGTAAGCAGAGGATCAAATCTCTTGGTGGTGCAGATAACATTTCTCTCATCTGAGTTCCACGACATAGGACCATAGAAGAAAATGAAATTGCTGCTGAGCTTCGCAGGAAGGGGACAGTATTGGTCTCAGAGACCTCCTACCCGGTCATCGGCATCCCCCTGACATTTGTTAAAGGGGAATTGCACAACTTATTTCTCAGAAAAGCGCAGAAATGATGGAGCTCCATTTCTTCGTGTGCTATTTCGAAAACCCTGTGGCCTCAGTACAATAGATGGAGGACTCAGAAAGTTATAAAAAAAAGTCCTAACTCGTAGCTGGGTTTACTGGTCATTGGGTAATCGGCACACACGCGGAAAAGCTTCGTTTACTATTTAACCCCCAATGCAGAAGTTGTGGTCATTTTTCAGAGAAGTAGAGTATTGAGCACTTTCTCTGTAAATGTCTGGGTTTGGCAAACCTTAATCGTGTCACTGGGTGATCCTTTCTTCGACAGCTTAGGACAGTGCGCCGACATAAAACGCATCAATCTTCTCTTTTACATCAACAACTCTGGCTGGCTGTAGATGTTTGCCCGTTGAAGGTCTAAAAAATGGTAAAAAAAAGGGTGCCTTAGTGCTACTTGGGGAGTGTCAGAGTGGTACTTTAACCATTTCATCTACCTTCCTACCAGAGGAAGAAATAAAATACATAAACTCCATATAAATACAGGGCTGACCATTTGAGTGTGAGAATTTGTTTACGACAAAAAAACATTAAAACTTCAAATACCACTTTGGCTAAAGGCAATAAGGTAAATCACTTCTTCTTCTTCTTAATTGGTACGATAACCGCTTACGCGGTTTTGGCCGAGTTTAACAAAGCGCGCCAGTCGTTTCTCTCTCGTGCTAACCGACGCCAATTGGACACCAAGTGAAGCCAAGTCCTTTCTACTTTCAAGGCCGGAGCGTTTGTATCCATTCGGACGACATGACACAGCCAACGTAGCCGCTGGATCTATATTCGCTGCGCTATGTACACGCCGTCGTTAAGCTCATACAGCTCATCGTTCCATCGTCTGCGATATTCGCCGTTGCCAACGTGCAAAGGTCCAAAAATCTTACGCAGAATCTTTCTCTCGAACACTCCAAGCGTCGCTTCATCGGATGTTGTAATCGTTCATGCTTCTGCGCCATACGTTAGGACGGGCGTGATGAGAGTCCTGTAGAGTGCTAGTTTTGTTCGTCGAGAGAGGACTTTACTGCTCAGTTGCCTACTTAGTCCAAAGTAGCACTTGTTCGCAAGAGAGATTCTACGTTGGATTTCAAGGCTGACATTGTTATCGGTGTTAATGCTGGTTCCTAAATAAACGAAGACTTTTACAACCTCGAAATTATAACTGTCTACAGTGGTAAACCAAGGTAAATCACTATTTAATTTCAATTGCCTCTTTTTCACCTCAACACACTTGCTGCCAATTAGCCCCAAACACTCCCACCTGCTTAGAAGCAAGTAGCTAATTAGTAAGGCCTCGTTTACGTCTCGTTTAAGATATCAAACTTTCCCTTAAAAACATCAAAAATTAAATCAAAAGCAAAGAAAAGAGAAGAGAAGCCGGGAAAGCAAATTTAACAAATAGTTATACAATAAAACAGAAAAACTTATCAACGGAACTCATCTGCATATCTGTGGTCCAATGCCATTTGCACAACTACCAACGCTAGTTAACTGCTGCCGTAGCTGCTGCTTCAGCAGTTGGTGTTCAAGAGCCATGACAAAGTGGCATTATTTACAGTTAGTTACGAGGCGATGGCAGATGCACCACAACAACACACAGAAGCAACTCAAAAGCAGTCGAACCAAAAGTCAGGCAAAACAAACACTGACTGACTGGCGATCAAAACGAAAAAAAAACTACTCAGCTATTAAATGCAGAAATAAAATTACATACAACATTTGAATGCAATAAAGTAAAAATAGAAATAAAAATAATCAAAAACATAAACAAAAACAACAATAGTAAACCGCAATTGAAAATGTGAAGCAGCCGAGTCATCAAGCCAATAAAAGCCAAATAGGAATTATTTATAAAGAAAACGACCACAGTCCACTTGCGCATGAAGAAGCGCTCAGCCGTTCAATTTCAATTTAGAGTCAAACAATAGTTTTCCCTGCCTCAAAGCTCACGTCACGCCAACGAAAAGCTAATATTAACGTATGAGTACACGCCATTTTACCTACCCAAACATAGCTCCAAATCCATTCGTTTTGCCAAGCGATGCATGTCGACGGCGGCTGCTGCTGCTGCTGCTGGGCTTCCAACTACACCTGTCTGCGTAGAGGCCCAACTCGTGTAGCCATCGCTGGCGGTGTTAATAGCATTGGAGGCGCAGCTAAAGCTCGAGACATTCTGAGTCAAAATTAGAAAAAGTACGGTTAGAAATTTGGCGGCTTCGGCGCTTCGACGTAGCAGACGTATGCCGGGCGCGTGCGCAACGCCCATTAAAATGCGATTATGAAACATGCGCGGCGTGGCGTAGCGTAGACTGGCTAATGGGTAGACTGGGTGGCTGACTGCAGCTCCAAATATGTGGGTGTTCGGTGTTTGAATATTTTTTTTGTTTTCAGAAATAAGTATTTATTATTTTATAGCTGGCTAAAAATTGCGCGTTGCTTTGAGGCGTTATTGAAAACTTTTTTGTTTTTTTTTTTTGAATGCAACAATATTTTATTTATTGTGAATTTTACTGTAATCTTTGTAAAGCATTTCTTCTACATAGTTGCTCTCAAATTTACTGCAGCCCCAGCACAAACGGTCGTCCAGCACACCAACAATGCAAGCAATGAACGTCTGTTTTGATATTCGAAAATTAATTAAATTTTATTACTTTCTTAAGGGGTTACATGGGTTTCGTCGGGTCAAAAAAGGCCTATTTTCAAAAATTTTTTTTTCTATGTAAAAAATTATTTATTTAATTCAAACTTTTTTCTGTCTTATAGATACATATTTAAAGAATAATTTCTGAAATTTTCAAAAAAAAAAAAATTAAAACTCCTCCGTTGTGACGTCATTTTCGGTGACCTCTCGAAAAAGAGGTGCGTCCGCGTTGTCAGCATAACTCCTGACAGGCTCATCAAAAATGAAAAAACAAAAATAAATGCTATAGTTAAGACCATAAACTCTTGCTTGAACGCAGGAAAGAAAAAAAAGTAAAAATTGGAATTTTGGCAGACATTTTTGCAAAAAAATGAAAATTTCGGTCGAATTTGCTTGACATTTTGTTTTTTTTTTTTAAATACATAGTTGTAATTGAAAAAAAAAAACAAAATCCTTCGTTCAAGCACGAGTAAATTGTATTTTGAACAGCTGTGTAAAATTTCATCAAAATCGATTGAGTAGTTTTCGAGAACATTTGGCAACCGACTTTGAAAACACGGTTCCGAGAAAAACGCGTTTAAAGTTTTGAGTAACAATAAAAGTGGCTTGGAGCGCACACATACCAAAGGCTGTATCTCCGAAACTGTTATTCGGATCGACTTGAAAATTTTGGATAATATTCCTAAGAAGTTTTAGAAATTAATAAGAAAAAAAATAAATAAATCGATTTTTTGGACCAACGAAACCCATGTAACCCCTTAATTTTTTTTTTATTTTTTTTTTGTTTTTATTGTTTTTTATTAATTTTTAAATTTTTTTTTATTACTTCTTATTAATTTTTTATCATGACTTTATGCGCTTGCCGCTTTATTAATTACTTCTCAATAACATTTCTTCTTTATTTTATTTATTTCTCTATTTACACCTTTTGCGTCCACTTTACTAATTGTTATTGTTATTGTTTTTCTCGTTTGTTTGTTTGTTGTTACGGCCTCACTCTGGAAATTATCGATTTTTCCACACCATTTCTGGCTTTTCTCTTTCCTATGCTACCGTTTTTTGCGCAACGAAACTTAAGCCACAGCAACGCTTTTCGATTTCACTACATATTTGATTTTAGCACTGAAAAGGTTTTAAACTAAATTTATTTTAATAATCACTTTTGCGTTAATCACACTTATTTTCTTTTTAAAATTATTTCAGCAGCGAATTATTTTGTTTTTCTCTCTCTGTAACCGCAGTGTGCGCACACGACCAGAATGTTTTTGCTATCAGCGTGAAAATTTTCCAGGGAAAAGGGATTAAAAGAAAAATGCCAAGAAAGAGCTTTTGAAACACTGAAAGCGACTGGAAGGGAAATATTTGGAAATTTTGGCTTATTAGGCAATGCAGGAAGTGGAAGTGCTGGAAAGTGAAGGATAACGGTGTAAAAGCATCTGCGGTTTGAAATTAATGAATTTACCGATTACACGTCAATAAAAATCCAAAAGTTTTGTAATTCATTCCAAAACTAAAATAAGTGTACCAGCTTACTATTTGACCCATTTCAGGGAAATTATAGCGCTCTAGGTAGGTTGGTAGGTAAGATGGCAAGAGTAAGGAATCTCAAGCGCGTAGCCGCCAGAGCCGGACATTTGCAGAGAAAGTATTCCACAGTCTCTTTCTCTGCAGGATCGCCACAGCTTCTGCAATAGGGGTTGTATGGAATTCCAAGCTTCTCCGAGTGACCAGTGAACACCGCAATGAGTTTGGAAATTGAATGACGGGGGATTCCCATCACCTTAAGCGTTCTGTTTCTATCGTATTGAGGTCATAGTGTTTTTGAAATAGCACACGATGAGACAGACCTCCATCTGTCTTGCGCTTTTTTTTAGAAAGAAATTGTGTAGTTTCCCTTTAACGACGGCCAAGGGGACACCCATGTCTGAGAATGGGACAGCTGGAACCGGTTCTGCCAACCCCTTCCTGGCAAGCTCATCAGCAATTTCATTTCCCTCTATATTCCTGTGCCCAGGAACCCAGACAAGGGAAATGTTACCTGCAAGTTCGAGACGTTTGAGTTCCTCCTTACAGGTGTTCACCAGAAGAGAGCTACAATACGACGACGATAGGGCCTTGATCGCAGCTTGACTGTCGGAAAAAATGTTAATGATCCCCTCCCAACAGCGATCCCGAAGCATTTTGCATGCCTGCAGGATCCCGAAGACCTCTGCTTGTTTCCGGCAGTTTAAAGGGGACCGAAATGCTCTATTTTGGATCCGTCAGTGAAAAAAGAGGTATCTATATCCGAGTAGTCCAGAAATATTTAAGCATAGAAAATAATTGAGAAGCAAAACGAAGCAAAACGAAGCTTCAAATACGAAAATCACATCCCAATTTGTTTGGCATATTTACTTAAATTAGAAAGTTCAGATGTAGTTAACCGACAACTTGCCTTTGGCGTCCTTTGGTTTTGCTGAATATGTGCGGATTGCCATTTGAAGTTAGCACAAAACTATAGGCCCCCCATTTGTAGAACAAAACCCAAATGCACCCCACAACTTGTAAGAGAAGCTCGGATAAACAACTAATAAAGGACTAAAGACCCTCGCCTCATTTGAAATGGTGTTTTTAGGTGTTTCTTTAAACGCATGTAAAACGGAAACGAAAAAGAATTTTTTGCTTTTGTTTTAAGTATTTTATTTCTTGATCCATTGTTAAAAAATAAAAAATTTTTTTTGCCATACAAGACTCGCTCAAAAAGTTGTCAGCCTTTAAAAAATGATATTCACATGGACAATGGACACAGATATAACCGGTTCTACTGAACCGATTTTGATGAAATAAAATTTAAATGACGTGGAATTGATGTCGTTATTTAGTGTGAGCCACAACCATTCTGAAAACAAATTTTTTAGAATTTTTATCGGACCTTTAAAGTAAAAAAACGGGTTTTCATCTTTCAAAGTCCGTAATTTTATCAAATTTTTCTTTTTTTCATTCACACTAAACAATAACCTTTTTGTCATTTCGATTTGAGACACCACCGGAATCCGTGTCGTCAGCGACATACCTTTTGTTGGAAGACTATTTTTTGAAGGCTGACAACTTTTTTAACAAGCCTTGCATGTTCAAAAAAATTTGTATTATTTAACAATGGATCAAAACATAAAATACTGAGAACAAAAATTTCATTTCCATTTTACACGATTTTAAAGAAACACCCAAAAAACACCAAAAACACCATTTCCAATGGGGCGAGGCCCTTAAAAAAATATAGAGAGGCATACACAAATTACATAGTGCAACAAAATGAAAAAAAATGTTATCCCTCTCTCTGTAAGGTTATGAAAAATAAAAAGGCACGTATTTTACCAAATTTTTTCATAACTAATTTTTTAAATTTTATGCCACTTCTAAGGTTACAATTCGCATTTTAATGAAATCATGAGGCTTTTATGGCAAAACGATTACTGAAATCATCCAAAACTATTTCAAATATTTAGAGATCTTATTCTCCCCAATTGCTTATGTCTATACCTTTAGTTTGGGACACTAAAGCGAGTGGCAGATGGACGGCGAAACGCATTCTATCAATAGGCAAATGAGTGCAAAGTGACTTTGGGGAAGTGAATTACTTCTTAAGTCAGTTCCTCTTGGGCCACGGATACTTCCGGAGATACCTATACCGCATACCTTGCCCATGCATCGATGCCAAGTGCATATACTGCGAAGCACCGAGCGATAACGCTGAACACACATTTTATAGTTGTGACAGGTGGCTCGTGGAAAGAAGTGCTCTGAGGCAGCAGATTGGCGACATCACGCCGAGCAACATAATCAGCAAAATACTCGAACGCGAGGGCAGCTGGAATATGGTAAAGTGATACATCGAGAACGTACTACGGAAAAAAATATTCCCCGACACAGTGCAACAAAGCGATGCCTTACTGCTAGAGACACAAGAAGGCGAGCCTATAGCATGAAAGCTGGCTACAGATATGGTGGGTGAATAGTCGTGGGTGAATTGAATTGATCCTTTATGTATGCCGTTCTGAGCCCTCCCGAAGTTATGCAGAAAGTAGTCCTGGGAAGGGTGTCTCCGCAGAAGGAGAGAAGGGATTACTTTAGTGGTCACACTACCCAACGCAAGTAGACGACGGTCACGAAGGCATTTTGAACCCTACCTCACCAGCAAGCAAAGAAAATACCTTTAGTTTGAATTATAGAGCTTGAAAATCTACCCAGTAAAAAAATTATTTTGCTGCAGTTGTTTTCAGTATTCAGTCAAAAAATATTTTTACTGCCATTTTTTTCAGTAGCCCGCAAAAAAATATTTTAAGAATTAGTTCGAATTTATTCGAAACTGTAGAAGCCAGCACAAAAAGGTAGAGAAATTGTACTTATTTAGTTTTGATTTTCATATTGAATAGAAATGCAGTATAGGCCTGCAAGCCTGCTTACTTACTTTTTAGATATTCTGGTATACCTCAATTTCATACAAAATGTTTTTAATATTTATGTCATCTACTAATAGTTAGTTAATAGACTTGGCGGATATAAATTTCAATTCTACGAATCTCTATCATCACTCCAAGTTATAACCATTTTGCTTCCAGTGAGCTTTCGTGCATCAGAGCTTTCGTAGGTCATATGTTAGCACTCTTAACCCTAGCATCAACAAGAATTGCTTTCAAAAAGTTATGTGTTCCATGTGCCAGAGTATGTATGTACTTATGCGTCAACGTTTATCAGAATATTTGTATGCGCGCTTTTTGCAAACAACCCCCAAAGGAAAGCATTGAAATTCTTTAGCGGCATTTTAAGAACAACAACTGGCACATACAAATTTACTATTGAGTAATACGGCTTATTTGTGGCTATGAACAGTCAACCGGCTGAATTACAATGGGGCACATTAATCGATAAAGCTTCGCACACCTTCTTCCATTCCCAATGTAACTACATAAAATACGTATACGTATAATTTATCATTAGGGGTGTTTCGCAAGCATTGCGAATTAAGTGGAATATTGAAATAGCAAAAGTTGTTAAATATTAAAAAAAAACTCAATATATTAAATATATAAAATAAATATAAAAAAAAGTATTATATTTAATATTTTTACTTTCAATACATTAGCAATTTAAATATATAGCCCATTTACAGCCCTAGATTATTATCTGGAAAAAAATTGTTTTCCATCAAAAATGTTGACTAGTTTCTTTCAGTGATACCGTTAATCAAATATGTGTAAAAGAGCTGGAGCAGGTATTTTTCACTAAAATTTCTCTTAAATGAATAGTCCAGTCAAAAGAAGATTTAAGTAAGTAATTTTAGGAGTATGCGAGTTTATGGTTTTATTATGTAAAGCCCATCACTTTGAACTTAAGTTTGAGATTTCGGGGTCGGGGGTTGTGTCCCGCGGCCGCCATCTTAGAAATAAGGGTGCAACTGTTTTTTGCGTTTATCTCGTGAATTCCGAAAGTTTTTATTGTAAAATTAATCATAAAAAAGTTATAAACAAAATTACGCCAAAAATTAAGGGATGATTTGTTGTCAAGCGTAATAACTTTTTTTTATTTTATATAAGAGCTTTTTTATAGAGCATTCTTTTGTGAACATTTTTGTCTATAAGTTTTTCCGCTGTCTTTATTTAGTCTTATCATTTTGAGCTGCTAAGCGGAGCAACCAATACATTAGCGAAGCGCATAAGCGTATACGAATATCATATACATTGCATTTATCTACTTTTCTTGGTGATGTTATTATGTATTATTGTATTGTTAATTTTGTACGCAATTATATTCATACTTTATATAAATTATTGAGTTCCTTTCCGCACCACCTAAGAAATAGAGTCTGCAGCGCTTTTTTTTATGTGGGCTCCCTTGTAGGACTAATCCCCTAATTTTTATTTATTATTCAATTTTTGTTTTTTTTGGATGATCCAGGTTGTTATCAATGAATTCAGAAATATCTATTGTACTCGTATTTTCATACGTTTCGCCGCTACAATGTTGGCAAATTGGTAAACATTTCAGCCCTGCTTTGCGACAACCGCAGGCTTTACCGCATTTCGCCTTGCACCTGCAGAACATTAACTTCAATAACTCTGGAGGTGCGTTAGGCTTGGTGCACTGTATCGGCATGAAATGCCTAGATGTTTTTTTCCAACCCCAACATTCTGGATCTTTAAACTCTCCAAGCCAAGTCTGCATTTGATGGTAAACTCTCATACAATGATGATGAACAGCATCTTTGGTTGGAGGAAGAGACGATAAAGGGAATGTAATTTTCACAATAAAAAAAATAAATAAATAATTGGCGCGTACACTTCTGTTAGGTATTTGGCCGAGCTCCTTCTCCTATTTGTGATGTGCGTCTTGATGTTGTTCCACAAATGGAGGGACCTACAGTTTCAAGCCGACTCCGAACGGCAGATATTTTTATGAGGAGCCTTTTCATGGCAGAAATACACTCGGAGGTTTGCCATTGCCTGCCGAGGGGCGACCGCTGTTAGAAAAATGTTTTTATTAATTTTGCTTTCACCGAGATTCGAACCAACGATCTCTCTGTGAATTACGAATGGTAATCACGCACCAACCCATTCGGCTACGGCGGCCGGTTTTCACAATAGCTTTAGTAAATCGTTTAAAACGTAATGTGTCGATTGATTCTTCTGATTTTTCGCCACCGTAGATCGCGATAAAAAATCGCTCTCCTACGTAACTTAGTAGATTTACATCTACATGTCGACTCATAAAGAGCTCGGTACCAGATAGTAGCTCTGGGCATTTTTCAAACGTTGTCAAAAAGTTTATTTTGCCGATGTTATAAGTGGCAGAAGTTGTATCGCAGCCGGAAAAAGCGTGGATTAGTAATACATTTTTTTTACTCGTTTCTGTATGTTTGAAACTCGAAGTGGAGTAAATAGTTTCAGATGAACGACCTTTTTTTGGTTTAATAAAAAATACATTGTTTAAATTTGATCCAGCAACTGTCAGTAAATCAAGAACATCAATATCTTCCGCAATGATAATAACCGAATCAAATATGGCAGTTTTTTCCAGAGCAGAAGTAACAATTACAGCATTTGCATCATTTACTGCTTGATCGACTCTGTAAGACGATTCTTCTAACTCCTTTTTGAGAAGGTCGATAAAAGCTTTTTTATTGTGTTCGTTGCCAAGAAATGTTTCTGGTGGTACCGGTGAAATCGTATAAATATCAAAAATAATGTCGTTTGATTTTTGTTTTTTTTTTTTTTTTTTTTTTCGGATCATCCGAATAACCATCAAAAATAATGGTCGCATTTGAGCCGTAATGATCTTTGACATAATTTACATATTGTTCACAAATATTTTTGAAAGATATACATATATATGTATATAGTAGGTAGGTAGGTAGGCAAATTTATATATATATATATATATACGCAACAGGGTTATCTCAAAGGTGGTATGCAGAAAAATATTATCTCGTACAAAATTAGAACGAATGATATTCATGTACGCTTATGCGCTTCGCTAATGTAATGGTTGCTCCGCTTAGCAGCTCAAAATCACAAGACTAAATAAAGATAGCGGAAAAAACTTATAGACAAAAATATTCACAAAAGAATGCTCTATAAAAAAGCTCTTATATATATTTTCCACAGAATCAATAAAAAAAAGTTATTACGCTTGAAAACAAATCATCCTTTAATTTTTGGCGTAATTTTGTTTATAACTTTTTTATGATTAATTTTACAATAAAAAGTTTCGAATGAAAGTTGCAGGTAATATTTGATGGAGTAAATTTTTAGAAGTTTTCACTGACTTATTTTGCAAATTCAAAGATTGTACATATCGTCGCTTTAATATTGAAATAAAGATTTTTCCAATAAGAGGTGTTATTTTGATATTCCAAGAAACACAATTTTTTTTAATATAAATGATCGGATCTTTATTTGATTATAAAGAGGAAGATATGCCGTTCATAGTGGAAAATAACATCATCCTTTTCATTAGTATTCCATAACCGAATTGCAAAGTGGCTGCCCTATGGCCTCGATTGCCTCACGAATTCCATTTTTGAGATCTTGAATCGACCCTGGGCTGTTGGCGAAGACCTTTTCATTCACGTGGCCCCAAAGAAAAAAGATCTCGGTGGCCAATTGTGATCACCTCTGCGAGAGATAACACGGTCCAGATACTTTTTCCGTTAAATATCAATGGTTTCGTTGCTTGTGTGGCACGTAGCGCCGTCTTGTTGAAAATAAACGTTGTCCAGATCAATACCATCCAAAAAAAACGTGAATCATCTCTTGATAGCGATAGATAACACCTGTTACACTTATTAAAAATTATTTATTATTATTATTTTTTGTTATTTTTTTTATTTTTTTTATTTTTATTACTATTTTTTAAATTATTTTTATGCTTTTTATTAATTTCTTTAGTTTTAAAATTAAGGAATCAAAGCAATAGAAACTGAGTTTTAGTAATGTCAAAATAGTGTTTTAAAATTTTCGAAAAATTTTGACAAAAATATTTACTTAAAAAAAAAAAATTTTATTTTAAAAAGGAAGTGAGCTGGTGGCATAGCCGATTTAAAAAAAACTGTTTACGCACTTTATGTTTTCATTATAATCGTTTTTATTTTTACTAATTTCTTTAGGTTCAAAATAAAACCAAAAATAAGTTTTTAGCAAGAATAGAAACTGAGTTATACCACTTTTAAAGTTATCGTTACCATTTTTTTGTTTAATTTTAAAAAAGTATGCAGGTGGCAGGCGCAGTTACTAAAAATTATACATTTTTATTAAAACTATTTTTATTGGTGAATTACATTAAGGAATTAATATACCTTTTGTTTCACAATTAAAATATAAGTTTTTAGCATTAAAAGAGGCGGAGTAATTAAGTTTTAGACCCGTTCTCTAAGCAAAAACAAAAAAAATGCAGTTCTTAAAAATTTCATTCCCCTTGTTTTTAATAAAAGAAAAACGTTCAACAATAAGAAGCTCTTTTTTCCAATATAGAACTCATTTAAAAAAATTCAACTGAATCAAAAATGTGTTTGCCAATTTTTATTTAAATGTGCTTGGTTTGCCAAAAAATGTCGCACAAATGCAGTCTATTAAAAAATAATCGAAAGGGATAAGCTAAAAGTCCGACCTTTTAGTAGGCGACTACAAAATTGCCTACAAGGTAGTTTAAGCCTACATATAAATACATATAAAGTATTCTGATGTGATCTGATATGAGTTTGTAGTTGTTGCCAACTACAGTTGTTAAGTGTGTGCAAGAGCACAAGCCCAGTCAGTCATTCAAGTAGCCATATATTCCATCTTAATTCGCTTTTTAGTATGAAAAAATGTTCATCCGAAGGTACATTCCTAGGCATAAAAGTTTGGGAATAATTTTATGTATCAATAGCACGCGAAATTGTGTACAATTTATGTATGTATATTCAAGTATGTTTATATGTATAGTATATTGTATGCATACTCGTTTACTTGAATTGCACTTCGCCCACTGAAATAGTTTAATGCCCAAAGTTTGCATTTTTATTAAGTGAATAACTGAGCTGCTAATTTTCATGAATAAAATTCTTCTCGAAATTTGGTTCTAATTCCTGTAATGCTCGAAGTTTGTCTCCGATATTCGTCATTATTAGTTATGGCAGCTTGGTTTTCCAGTAACTAATACTTTTCGGGCTTATTAAGACAATGGCCAAATAAGACCTACTACTACTACGCAGCAGGTCCATAGTTTGCCTAGCAGTATGCGCAGTTGCTCCATCTTGTTGAAACTACAAATTAGAATACTGCTCCGCCATTGGCCGCAAAAAGTTTCAATGAATGTTCTGTAAGAAGCTCCTGAAATCGAATCCGGCGTTTCATCTTGATTTTCGAAGAAATATGGGCCGATAACTCTAGTGGCCATAACACCGCACCAAACAGTACATTTAAATGGATGCAACTGATATTGGTGTGTTGCCCTTGGATTTTCAGAGCCCCACAACTTACAGTTTTGTTTGTTGACATAAATTTAAATGTAAATGCGCTTCATCCGACATCAAAACATTATTTAAAAAATCAATTTGTGTGGCTAATTGTGTAAAACGAATAGCGTATTGTAATCGTTGTTGATGGTCTTACGGTAGGGTTCCATAATAAATTTCCAACAATTCAATTATAACCTACAAAAAAGGAAAAATAAATATGTCAAAAAATAAAAATGTTATTTGTGCTTAGCATTAGTAGGTGTTATTTGGCACACCCTGTACATATTCAGGCTATAAAAGCAACTTTCTACAGGTCCGCAACATCGCCTAACAGCAGGGTCGCTCTTCAAAATAAAAAGAAAACCTACACATTTGTCTTTCACCGCTTCTTTAGAAACTCTGAAATAATTGCAAACAAAATTTCAATTTTGTTGAAGAAAATTTTAAAGGGAGTAGCGGTTTTTTGTATGAAGGTCGGTTTTGTCAGAGCAACTACTTCCTCGCCCAGAAACTGTACCCATTTTTTGTCGTATTTAGTCATCGCAGAAGGCGGGCAAGGAGGTTGTGAATGTAAGGAGGATTCGATATCAAAATGTTCGAGTGGTTTTCAAAAAGTTTTGTAGTATTTTACTAGCAACAATAAACAGAAATAAAATTCACAATTTTGAAGATTTTGAATAAAAGGATGCTTTATTTTACTTTCCAGCCATCTTTGTCAAATAAAATATATTCAAACATTTTTACATATTTTAGAATTATTATTTTTTGTTAATTTCATTTTTCA
The DNA here is from genome assembly GCF_027943255.1 of Anastrepha obliqua. NCBI lineage: Eukaryota > Metazoa > Arthropoda > Insecta > Diptera > Tephritidae > Anastrepha > Anastrepha obliqua. The sequence goes on along the minus strand of NC_072896.1, from coordinate 111,703,749 downwards.
TTTCATCCAAAACTGCAGGTGTGTGCTATTATCTTGAATATTTGCGGGCCCGATAAGCTACAGCCAACATTTTGAATTCATCTAACCTTCAACTAAGGACATTGACTTTCAAAAGCATTTCAATCGATTTTTATAACACAATTTTATGCGCCCAAAAATAGATGTTTTGCATGGAAGACGCATACACACACATATAATCGTACATACACACATGTATACATCTGTATTTTATTTGTGTAATTTTGTGAGAGCGAAAAATAGGCGCAGAACGCTTCGCTTTGGTGTTGCTGACTTTGCCAGGACCGAAATTGATGCAAGTATACAAAAGCTAGTGCATGTGTGCATACATACATACACACACACATGCAACTGTCATATGGGCCCACACTCATTTGCGAATGTACAATATTTTTTATCCAACATAATTAAATCAACTTAAGATCAAACAGACCAAATGCACATGTCTAAGCAATTTCTAAAGATATACCAAAAAGGTAAACGGGGTGATGGGAGTAAAGTGGAAGTAGCGTGTAGGAAGATGGCGCGCTGTGAAATAATTACGGATGGGAAATTTGGAATATATGAATATTAAATAAACTTATAAATATGTAATTATACGTACATATGTATATAGGCAAGCAAAATTCAATCTGTTTTTTCTCTCTCACATCTACACACATACATACGAGTACATCACTTTTACCGACTAATGCATAAAATATTGATGCTGATGCTGTAGCAGCTTTACAGTAGTAACAAGAGCGAGCATCTCTAGCAACTACAGCCATATCGACCTGCTGTTAATGTACCAGCCATTAAGGTAGTCAGTCACACCTCAACTAAACTAACATACTGTTAAGTTAACTCTAAGTACTGTAATGCCGCTTTCGCTCAAATAATGATTATGCTGCCACTCTCAAATTTGCCACCTTTGACCGGTCGCTCGCTCATTTACTTACATACATACTTGTATAAGTAAAGCAAAATCAACACTGCGCATGAGTCACACTTTTTTGTTGGCTCACAATTTTTTCCCCTGTTACATTTTCCAGCAAAATAGCACCTTTGCAATGTGCTGCTTTAACGACTTTAATGTCGGCAATGCTTAGTCCTAAGTTTCGACGCGACTGTCATATGCCGCCAACTTGCGGGTTGTTAATGAAAATGCTAGACAGCCTCAAAGGCTCACTAACTCAAGGGCTGACGGTCGGGTCTGACAAACTCTGCACATTTTATTTGTTGTATTTGTTGGCGGATTGCAATTTGGAAAAATGTATGTATGTATGTATGTATGTAAGTTCATGTGCACACACCTTGCTCCGTCTTCATGCAACATAATGTCGATTATTATATGTGTTTTTGTTATTGTTGTTGTTCAATAAGTACTTTAGTAGTTAGCTACATAGCTGACTGGTTTGCTTGCAACAATAAAATGCAGACATGACGCCGAGACGGTTATTATGAGTCCTTTGCTGCTTGCCATGACTTGGCATGCCTTTCAACCCTTAGGCGACATAATAAAAATACAAACACATACACACATACACAATTACATACAAATGCAAATGTATAATAGAATGTGAAGCAAGGCGAGCGCATAAGCATAGAGTGCATGCAGCATAAAGGCGGAAAATACGAGTCTTTACATACTTACATGCATACATGTGCACATACATACACAAATAAAAATGGATAAAAAATGAGGCGAAATAAGCAAATATAAAAATGCAAGTGTGCAATTTGGAACGGGATATGAACAAAAGCAGCTAGCGAGCGTATGGTTGAAGTGGGAGAAATGAGAGAGAAAGGGTTGCTGGTGGTGAGTAAATACACGACAATATATGCAAATATAACCAAAACAATGCAATGCAATGAAAACAACAACAGCACGGATGCATGATGTGACGCAAAGTGAGTGCAGAATTATACATAGATATATACATGTATATGTATGTATGTAAATATGAAGTTGTGCTGTACATTTACAGAGTTGACTAAATAAACCCCTGCGTACTTTTCGAGAAGGTAATGTAGAGGAAAAATGTGTAGAATTTACAAGGTATTTCTGCAGATACGAGTTATTTGTTTTTAATTTTCAGTATTTAAAAGGCATTCAAGGCATAAAATATCCTAAGCTGAAAACTGTGATTTCGAGAAAAAACACTCTGTATATATGTATACATTTATGTAAAGACATTTAAATTACACCTTTGCAAAGTCATATTTTTTTCTCTTTTTATACGATTTTTTTTTATGCGAATTTGATTTAATACGAGTTAAAACCAAACAAAAAAATCTTTTTTTACACGAATTGTTTTGTTTTAACACGATTTTCAATATTTTATGATTTTTTCTTGAATCTAATAGCGCAAATAGGGTGAGATTTTTCGACGCATATGCAAAGCGTTTAAATTAGTCTCAGAAAAAGTATCTGAGACTCGGTAGATTTTCCTCTGGCCGTTTAATAATTTATTTCTTAAAATATATTTAATGAATTAAAATGTGGAAGCTCGAAATAAATTCTTAAGTGAACTCTAAAAAGAATTTTTTAATATTTTATAATAATATCATTTAATAATTTTCACCTAATTCTCTTTTCACACGTATTTTTGGGGAACGTATCTTTCGTAAAAAGAGAATTAGGTTTATTCGTCGCTTTAGTTCGGACTTTTGTGATCCAAATACTCTAAAGCTGGTGCGTTCGAAGCTGGATTACGTCGCCTTTATTTGGAGGCCATATTATTCTTGTCAAATTGGCAGGCTTGAACGTGTCCAGAAAGCCTTTGTGCGTTATGCTTTACGTTCTTTGAATTACACTATTTCAATTCCTTCATATAAACGTGGATGGTTGTTCATTAATCTAAAAAGACAAGGCGTTAGAAGGTGTATTCTCTCCCTCACTTTCATTTTCGATTTGATGAAATGGGGCCATTGACTCCCAATCGCTACTCGAGAAAATTAATTTCAATATTCCTCAGCGACTTGACCGACTTGACTTCTTGAAGTGGTGTGGCTGTAGCTTGTTTCTTCTTCTTTTTTGAGAATTGCCACATTTTCGCACAGGACTTTCAAGTTGATTGGTGATTCACTTCAGATTTAGTGTTGGATTTTTGAATTTACGTTGCAAAACTTCTTGTTCTTCCTGGGGCAACACTAAACGTGAGCGTCTCTTGGCCTCAAGTGCAATGTGCAATAATATATGTGTGCTTGGAAAAATTTCCGATCAACCTCAACCATTGATATTTTCTGGTCACGGATGGTTAGAACTAATTGCGCTTCCAACGCTCCGATTGCTAGAACTGTAAGAGAATTTCATATGTTTTCAAGTCATATTGGCCTAGATTTTTCTTCAACAAAGAACCACTTCAAAATGTTACTAAATGAATTCGTTAACTAGATTCCAAGTATTCTCTAATATTAAAATGAAAAAATTTAATTATAAGTTTAATTTATTTTTTATTTATTTGCTTGACATATTAATCTATTTTTCATAGTCTGTAAAAAATATTGTACTATGTTTTTAGATTATTAAATGAGTAAATAAATAAAATAAAATAAAGTATGTACGTATTTGCATTACAGACGTCTATAATTATTATACAATAATAAATTCGGGAAACAACTAAGTAGATGATCATTCCACCCGAATATAAAAATCAGCAGTATCCATTTATATTTATATGTAAATTCTCTCTTAAATCCACCTACCGTCTATTTTGTGCGACCACAAAATTAATGCTCAACTCGTTATTCAGTTTGAATGCAGCAGCAGCTGGCAAAAGCAATTGCGCTCAAGCACTAAGTAGTCTAACTGTACCCAAGAGAATACAAGAATACGCAGATTGCAGTGGAAAAATGAGCGTACATTTGCGGTGACGTAATTGTAGATGAAGCGAGTGAGACAATGAAGAATCGAGTGAAAAAATAGACAGCGCTTCTAAAGAAAAATTTAAAGTTAGTTTATAAAGAGTATTTTAAAAGACGCGTCTAGATGTTGGTTTTTAAATAAAACAAACAAAAATTTAGATTCTTTCAGGTTTCAGAATTGTTTTTATTTAAAATACGGCTTTTAACAATTATATGTGAAAAATTACATCATTTACAAGGTGAAGCCCAAAATAAACAAGACTGAGCTAAAACAGAAACAACAGGAGCTTTGTTCTGATAACTTCGAGTTTATTTATACAAAATAATCCCCTCCGGCCGCGATACACTATTTTGCGCCATCTAAAAGCTTTTCGAAAGTGTGTTTCAGGTCATTGACCGGAATCCGGAATTTCCTTCAATGGCCTCTACGGACGCAAAACGTTTTCCTTTCATGGCCAAATACAATTTTCCGCATAGGTAGAAGTCACAGGGAGCCATATTAGGCGAATACGGTGAGTGATTGAAGGTTAAAATGCCATTTCTAATAAAAAAATCAGTCACAAGAGTGGATCGATGAGATGGTGCACTTACATGCAATAACCGCCAGCTTCCTCCTCCCCGATATTTAGGGCGAATTCGACGAATGAGATGCAGTAACGATTCAAAACGCAAAGATAGAAAATTGCATTGATGGTTTGGCCCGTTGGCACGAATTCCTTGTGAACAATTCCCTTGGAATCGTAAAAAAAATGAGCATCTACTGGATTTTTAACTTCTCCAAACGCGATTTTTTGGGTGGTGGCTGGGGCCTTCCATTCGGCAAATTCTCAGGTTCGTGTTGGAAACACTACTTTTCATCACCAAGTACAATGTTGTAAAGGAAGTTCTCGTTTTTTCTCGCCTCTTTAATGAGGTCTTTCGGATGTTGAATTCTAAGCAATTTTTGGTCCTCAGTTAACTTGTGCGGATTGAAACATACACAGACCTTTCGTAAGCCCAAAAGATCAGTTAAAATGAGATAAATCGATGTTTTGGAGATATTCAACTCCGATTCCATGAATTTCAACAATGATTTCGGTTCATTTTTGATAAATTTACTAACAATTTCGATGGAGTTTGCGGTGATTACTAATTTTGGGCGGTATGTTCATTGTCATTTATGTTCTCACAACCATCTCTGAACTCTGGCAGGAGATAGACAATCATGGCCGTAAACTTTTTCCGTCAATTTAAGTGTTTCGGTAAACGTTTTACCGATTTTAAAACAAAATTTGATATTAGCTCTTTGTTCAAAACTCATTTTTGTACCGATGGCGCAAACATACTGACACTTTAGACGCTTTCACTGGAAGTCAGCTAGAGACGTAACTTCCAACGCACGCCGCAATATTCCCAACAAAACGTCCGGTTTTTGGTCTGTCAGTCCTTTTTCTATCCTCGACAGAACCAATTTCTTGACATTTTTTCACCAACCTTTGAATTGTCGATTCATTCGGACGATTATTTCAACCAAAAAAATCACGAATTTTGTGATATGTTTTTGGTAAAGAATTTGGAAGCGTAAACTCAGTTCAAAAATTCCCCACAGTTAAACAAACACTGGAAGACTGGGCCTTAATACCTCTTCTTTTATACGGATGCGAACTAAGGGCAGATTCACTAAGGGTGCAATGCCTGCGGAAAACTCTGCAGTCTGTGCAACGCAACTGCGTTCTCAGAGTGGCTTCTTTATACAGAAAGGTATCTGAAGCAGCGGTTTGAATTATCAGCGGAACCATCCATATAGATATTGTAGAACAAGAGCGCAAACGGCGATGGGAGACCAAAATCTCAGGAATCCCAGTACCACGCTTCTCCGATATTAGAGTTCAAACGCTCACACTTTGGCAGGCAAGATGGCACTCTGAACGGTACGGTAGATGGTCAGCGAGACTAATATCCGATCTAAAGAAGTAGGTAGAATGAAAGCACCGTGAAGTTAACTATTACCTCACAAAGTTTTTGTCCGGACATGGGTCCTTTCGCTGGTATTTGTGGCGAATGGAAAAAGTGAGCCTACCAAACTGCATATATGGAGATACTGAGTATGATGATATGGAACACACCTTCTTTAAATGCGCGAGGTGGAACATAGAGGGAACAGCTCTGCAACGAGCTATTGGTGTATTTACACCTGAAGAAATAATCGAGAAAATGATGATAGACGAAGAAAAATGGAACGCTGACGCAAATTTAGTGGAGGATATTATAGGAGGATAAGAAGCGTGAAATGGAGACCTATGCTGAAGAGCATCGAGCATAGGTTTCTCAAAACAAGCGATCCTGGAAGCAGGGTGAGTAAGTAAGTGTCCTTCTTAGGACGCCGTCTTGGCCCTCTACCTCGAAGTAATGCGAAAGCAGACCCGGGGTGGAGGGAAAAATCCAAGAGAAGAGGAGGAATATTTTTAGAGGAATCATCACACACGTAGAAGCGACGGTTACTAAAGGGTGGTTAAGTTTTAAGGGCCGGTGTTGACGTTGAATAAAATATAATGTTTTTAAGAAATTATTGTCATTTCTCTTTATTATGATAATATTTGTATGGCTCAATTACGTATGGAACAAAATATTGGTCAAATGGCCGCCGCGGCCTCGGCGGCACACCTCCATCCGATGGTCCAAATTTTCGATGACGCTGAGGCATAATTGAGGTTCTATGCCGTTAAAGTGCCGAATTATGTCATCCTTTAGCTCTTGAATTGTTGCTGGCTTATCGACGTACACATTTTCTTTCAAATAACCCTAAATAAAGAAGTCCAACAGTGTCAAATCACATGATCTTGGCAGCCAATTGCCATCGCCGCGACGAGAGATTATTCGGCCATAAAATTTTTCGCACAAAAGAGCCATTGTTTCGTTAGCTGTGTTACAAGTGGCACCGTCCTGATGAAACCACATATCGTCCACATCCATATCTTCCAATTCGGGCCATAAAAAGTTCGTTATCATCTCACGATAGCGAACACTATTCACAGAAACTGCCTGGCCGGCCTCATTTTGGAAAAAATACGGTTCAATGATGCCGCCAGTCCATAAACTGCACCAAACAGTCACTCTTTGTGGGTGCATTGGTTTTTCGGCAATCACTCTTGCATTATCATTCGCCCAAATGACGAAATTCTGCTTATTGACGAATCCACTGAGGTGAAAATGTGTGTCATCACTGAAGATGAAGTGCGCGATATTCATTTTGATTTGAACGCCCGTTTTCATTTTAAGCCTGAATAACTTTAACGCGTTGCTCGATTATGTATCTTTCTATGGTTCAAATTGAATTAGTCTGAAATTGAAAAATGTCAAATGAAGTACAGAAAAAAACTTGACGTTTAGGTGTGGTTCACATTCAACATCGGCCCTTGAAATTTAACTACCGAAGGCATTTTTAACCCAACCGCCAAAAAAAAAATCTTGAACGTGAGTACTTCTATCTTATGTAAATAATTTAAAGGGTAGGGTGTATCGATAATCGTGGGCACAGTGGCAGACACACTTAGAGAAATCTGAATATTAGAGTAAACAAAATTTTAATTTAAAAACAATCAGCTAAGTGGCATTTAAGAAGACAGAGACTTGATAAATGTACAGCAATAAACCTTAATTTTCCGTCTAACTTTAATTTAAATCTTGATTTTTTCACGTCTCTTCTTCAAATTACCTTGAAAAGCAAAATCAGCGTTGCAGACCGAAATCTCCAGCGAAGCTCAGATAATTAACAGAAGTTATGCACAACTACATACATACATCTAAATACATGCATAAGTCTCCTTTCGTTAGGTGGAGCATTTTAAATTGTTCTACATACTTTGATACTTGCTTTCCCCCATCCCTTTCAGTCTTCACAGTCTCATTCATGCAACTCTTTGTTTTTGTGTCCTTCTACGCAAATCCCCAAACAACAAATCTCTTCAACATTTGTATTTTTCTTCGCATTTAATTGTTGTGAATCCTCTAGCAGCACAGTGGAGCGTCCACCGCTCCACACTCTCCAAACAGAGGAGTGCATTGATTTTTGGTAAATTCAAGGCATGCAAGGCATTTTGCAGTGTTAAGCTCAACTGAGGGCGAAGGACACAGACGCGACGTTTGGCTTAAGGCTTGGGGACGTCAGCACAACAGCACGTGCCTTAATTTTGTGAATACAAATGGGTGTACTTGTACTTGCATATGTGTATACATCCCTTCATTGGTGCGTACGAGCGTTGGTTTCGCAAATATTATCCGTTTAAGAAATGCAGCGAAAAGTTGCAAACTGCCGCAGTTTTCAAGTCATTCCTTTTGCCGCTTTTAACTTCCACTAGAAAGTTGTTTCTTCATATTAAAAATTTGTGATATTTTTACGCACAGCCATTTACATGCACATTTATGTTTCTGTTGCTTTCTACTTCTACATATTTTTCTTCTTTTACTTTATCCCCTTCACTTCAACATTTCTGTTTACTTTTTAATTTTTTTTCCAAAAAACAAGAGGGCTGTTGTCCCTTTGTTTCGTTTACCCTGTAAGTGATTGCATTGTGTTCTTCTGCCGCCAAACAAAGGACACTTACACGCGCTGCATTACATTTAAATGAGTTTTCTTCCATTTCAGCTGGAAATCAACTTAAGATGCTGACCTTTTAAATGGAAAGTGACCTTCTAGTTACAGTTTGTTTTGGCGAACAAAGGATAATGAGATTCATGGCACGTGAATGCAGAGATAAGAAATGATTGTTTTTTTTTTGTTTTTGTATTTTTAGATGCAATATCTAGAAGTTAAATTAATTTCATACCAATTTAATTTGTCACTTTGAAACTACACCGATTTTAGAAGAGATTTGAAGGAAGCTAGTAAAGTCAGCGCAATGAGAAGCTGAAAAAATGAATGTCCAAATGCATTTCTTAACTTTATATTTTAATGTTAGGTTTACCTACATTTGAATGTTAAAAAAAATTAAAAAAATAAATAATTGGCGCGTACACTTCTCTTAGGTATTTGGACGAGCTCCTCCTCCTTTTTATGCCATGCGTCTGGTTGTTGTTCTACAAATGAAGGGACCTACAGTTTCAAACCGACTCCGAACTGTAAATGGGTTTTATGAGGAACTTTTCATGGCAGAAATAAAGTCGGAGGTTTGTCATTGCCAGCGGAGAGGCGATCGCAATTAGAAAGAAACATTTGCTGTTTCATGCACGGAGATTCGAACCTACGTACTCCCGAATGTTAGTCACGCAAAAAACCCATTCGGTTGTGGCGGCCGCAATATTATTAGATTTAGATTTATTGGAAGTTTTCACTTCGACCTCATGTGTTTTTGTGTCCTCTACTCATTACAGTACCCCATCCAGAGCCAGTTCCCTTATTAAACTGTGGATAGAGCTGGGTTGAACTGAGCGTATGTGGCTTCTTTCCGGCTACAAATGACCGAGATGTATCAACCTTCTCTGTGCTATAGCGCTGTATTCCAGGAGAAGGTGCATTGAAGTCTCTTGGGAGTGATCACAGAAACGACAACAGTCAGTGAACCATATCCCGATTATGTGCAGATGACTATGCAGTCTGCAATGGCCTGTGAGAATGCCCGTGAGCAGTCTCGGTTTATTCTTAGGTAGAGTTAAGAGTTGTATAAACCCCTTTTGACTATACGCCTCAAGTAAGAATTTCGTCTTAGCCGCAGTTAAAACACAGTAAGGACACACCATAATTTGGTGCCAACTAGCCTCCCTCAGCTTTAGCTCTTCACTATTAAGCTTCTCTTCGATAGTGTGTTGTCCATAGCAAGAAAGGGCTCGGGTCCTACTAGTAACGAGGCCTCTTTTGCCAATACGTCTGTTACTTCGTTCCAGTTATACCGCCTTGTCCTGGGAACCAATATTTGAATATTAGTTTTTTATTACCTATGAATTAAATACTACTGTGGGCAAAAAGTAAGGTGAATTTATTTGTCAACCTTCGCGGGATTAAAATTTTGCTCTAGTTATTTTTTTCATGAGTTGGCAGCACTGTTAATAACATCTGGGCCAACTTTCATGTGAATTATATTTACGCTTGTGTTTACCAAATGACCAAGAGTACATTTTTCGATTTTTACAATGTCTGATTTGATTGAGCAGAGAAGTGCCATCAAATTTTGTTTGCGGAATGAAATTTCGGCTGCGGAAACGTTTAGCATGTTGCAGAAGGCATTTGGTGATTCGACCATGTCGCAGAAAAATGTTTATAAGTGGTACAAAGACTTCAAAGAGGGTCGAGAACGTGTTGATGACGTGGAGTGCTCCGGACGACCATCGACGTCAACAGATGACCAACACGTCAATAAAGTGAAGGAGTTAGTGCTCAAAAATCGTCGGTTGACTGTTAAAGACCTTACTGATATGATCGGAATATCAGAAGGATCTGTGAAAGCCATTTTGAAAGACCATTTGGGCCTACGAAAAGTCAAATCTCGTTTGGTACCGAAAACTCTCAATTTCTTGGAAAAAAGTCGTCGCGTTGATGTGTGTGAAACAATGCTTTCAGGCTATCAGGACAAGCTCAAATGCATCATTACGGTAGATAAGACTTGGATTTATGCTTACGACCCTGAAACAACCGACCAATCAAGCGAATATCGTGCTCAAGGCAAGGCCAGACCGAAAAGAGCACGCCAAAGTCGTTCAAAAATAAAGGTCATAATGACAGTTTTTTTCGATTTTCGTGGTGTGGTGCACAATAAATTCCTTCCACCTGGTCAAACTGTTATTGGAATATTATTTGGGCGTTATGCGTCGTTTACGTGAAGCAATTCGTCTAAAAAGACCAGAATTATGGGCCAACAACTCGTGGTTTTTGCATCACGATAATGCACCGTCTCACACTGCACTCGTTCTTCGTGACCATTTCGCCAAAAATTCCACGCATATCGTTCCGCAACCACCGTATTCGCCAGATTTGGCTCCGTGTGGCTTCTGGCTATTCCCAAAACTCAAGAGACCACTCCGGGGTACGCGTTTCGAGTCAATTGAGGAGATAAAAGCTGAATCGAAGAAGGTGCTGATGGCTATACCGGAAATGGATTATTTGGCATGTTTCGGGATTGGAAAAATCGTTGGCATAAATGTATTTCATCGAGTGGGGATTATTTTGAAGGGGATGAAATTGATTTACAAGAATAAATAAAGATTTTTCATTTTACAACCAAATTCACCTTACTTTTTGCCCACAGTAGTATGCTTTTGTTGTTAAAGTGGCTGTGTTTGCTAGACAGGCAGCCACTTAAGGGAGGAGCCTGCTTTAGAGTCTTCAAAAAATCGATATTTTTGTTTTTGCATAAATGTCTTACCAAACTATCCAAGATTGTGTCCTCAAAATTCAAAATATTTTCGCAGTTACAGAAGAAATTGTGGGCAAGCGTCGAGGTTACGAGCTGATTTTTTATATACAAAAACTTTGACGCGCGATTTCTCGGTTTTTTATTTTTACGATTTCTCCTAATTGGCGGGAAAGATAGGGGAAAAGTTAAACTTCCTATCGAAACGAGATAACATTGATTGTACCTCCATGTGACTTTTTCCTGTTTCCCAAGCTCAAGTTGCCGCTCCGTGGAAAACATTTTGAGACAATTGAAGTCATAAAAGAGAATTCGAAGAACACACTCGAGCTTGACTTGTTTACAGTAGCACAGAAAACAAACTATGTGACATAACACGCTGAAATTTGCCATGTAAGCTTATAACAGTCCTACCAAAAAACAAAAAATGTATTTTTGCCATATGTCATCCGCGGACCGTTTTATTGATACCGTCTCGTTCATATTTGAGTAGAAGGTATTCGGAATTAAATTCTCTTCTAGTTGAACCTAAAAAACCTCTAGAAAGTTACGATTAACCCACTTTTTAAACAATCTAAAGGGAATTTGTTTTTCCAAAAAAATGAATTTTTGTTTCAATTAGCGAAAAATTGTTGAATTTCTCACTTTTTGTTTAGTTTTCTTGGTTTAACTAGAAGTTATACTATACTAAAATAAAATTTTTTTTTGGTTTCAGATGAAAATTGCGACCTGAATCTTTCCCGCCGCACGACACATGCACACTCGAGGCGCCTTGGCAAAATGCTTGTACCAGGCATAATATGACATATATTTTAATGAAAAAATTTTAGAAGACTACTGAAATATATGACAATAACACCTGAAAGTTTCGTTTCAATCGAATATTTCTTTCCTTCCCAAAAAAATCCACGAAAAAATCGATTTTTTGAAGCCTCTAAAGCAGGCTCCTCCCTTAATTGGTGTATAGGTTGGATTTAATAGAACAATACTCTGTTGTTTTGGTAGTCGAATTTCCAAGAGTGCTATTTGCTCTAGACAGAAAAGGAATCTGGTAGAGAAGAAGATACCTGAAAGTGCATCAATATTGTTAAGGAATGGTTTGTCAAAAACTCGTCAACTTACTCTTGGTAATCGCAAAAAATATGAACCGGAGTTTCTTTCTCCCCCACTTTTCTACAACCGCGGCATCTATAGTTTATGTTTAAACTCGCCGCATGCTCTCCTGCCTTCCACGCGGTTAGTTTTGAGATGTTAGATTGTCCGTATACAGTTGTTTAGTCTTTGATGCATTATAGTTAAGTCATATCTTTCCGAACATGGCACAGGTTGTTAGTCCCTTTTATCGTTTACTTCTTCTTCTTAATTGGCGCGATAACCGCTTACGCGATTTTGGCCGAGATTAACAAAGCGCGCCAGTCGTTTCTTTCTCGTGCTAACCGGCGCCAATTGGACACACCAAGTGAAGCCAAGTCCTTCTCCACCTGATCTTTCCAACGCAGAGGAGGCCTTCCTCTTCCTCTGCTCCCACCAGCTGGTACCGCATCGAATACTTTCAAAGCCGGAGCGTTTGTATCCATTCGGACGACATGACCCAGCCAACGAAGCCGCTGGATCTTTATTCGCTGCGCTATGCCTATGTCGTCGTAAAGCTCATACAGCTCATCGTTCCATCGTCTGCGATATTCGCCGTTGCCAACGTGCAAAGGTCCAAAAATCTTACGCAGAATCTTTCTCTCGAACACTCCAAGCGTCGCTTCATCGGATGTTGTCATCGTCCAAGCTTCTGCGCCATACGTTAGGACGGGCATGATGAGAGTCTTGTAGAGTGTTAATTTTGTTCGTCGAGAGAGGACTTTACTGCTCAATTGCCTACTTAGTCCAAAGTAGCACTTGTTGGCAAGAGAGATTCTACGTTGGATTTCAAGGCTGACATTGTTATCGGTGTTAATGCTGGTTCCTAAATACACGAAGTCTTTTACAACCTCAAAATTATAACTGTCAACAGTGACGTGGGTGCCGATACGCGAGTGCGCCGACTGTTTGTTTGAAGACAGGAGGTACTTCGTTTTGTCCTCGTTCACCACCAAACCCATTCGCTTTGCCTCTTTATCCAGTTTGGAGAAGGCAGAACTAACAGCGCGGTTGTTAAGGCCAATGATGTCAATATCATCGGCATACGCCAGCAATTGTACGCTCTTATAAAAAATTGTGCCTGAGCGATTAAGTTCTGCGGCTCGTACGATGCTCTCCAACATCAGGTTAAAGAAGTCACACGACAGCGAGTCACCCTGTCTGAAACCTCGTTTGGTATCAAACGGCTCGGAGAGGTCCTTCCCAATTCTGACGGCGCTGCTGGTGTTGAGCAAAGTCATCTTACATAGCCGTATTAGTTTTGCGGGGATACCAAATTCAGACATAGCGGCATACAGGTAACTCCTTTCCGTACTGTCGAATGCAGCTTTGAAGTCGACGAAAAGATGGTGTGTGTCGATTCTCCTTTCATGGGTCTTTTCCAAGATTTGGCGTATTGAGAATATTTGGTCGATGGTAGACTTTCCAGGTCTGAAGCCACACTGATAAGGTCCAATCAGTTGGTTGACGGTGGGTTTCAGCCTTTCACACAATACGCTCGCTAGAACCTTATAGGCGATATTTAGAAGACTAATCCCGCGGTAATTGGCACAAATTGCAGGATCGCCCTTCTTATGGATTGGGCAGAGCACACTTAAATTCCAATCGGCAGGCATGCTTTCATCCGACCATATTCTGCATAGGAGCTGATGCATGCACCTTACCAGCTCCTCGCCGCCATGTTTGAATAGCTCAGCCGGCAGTCCGTCGGCGCCCGCGGCTTTGTTGTTCTTTAGCCGTGATATTGCTATTCTCACCTCGTCATGGTCGGGTAACGGAACGACAATTCCGTCGTCAACGATTGGGGTATCGGGATCTTCACATTCTCTATGACATGCGCAGCTGTCACCGTTTAACAGGTTCGAGAAGTGTTCCCTCCATAATTTAAGATTGCTCTGTACGTCAGTCACCAGATCGCCGTCTTTGTTCTTACAGGACAACGCCCTCGTTTACTGCAATGTTGTTATTGTGAGACAGTAATTCCGTCTTAATTCAACTGAAGGGAGCTTCTACTGGTTTCACTTCGGTCGTCCATAAAGAGAATCCCGGCCTAGCAAGCTCATACACCTTCTACTTACCCTTGACGCTTCTGTGGTATCGAATCCATACTAAAGTAATATCAAGCCATTGAGTTCCTCTAAACGCAGTTTTCTAGGTTCGGAAGATAACTACCTTGGCTCCAGCTTGCTTGGCGTCGGAGGTAGCTTTGCAGGTTTTCTTGATTACCAGCAGAATACACGTAGAATACGCTAGCTTTGTCTGGAAGGCGCATTGATTTAAATATTGGAGGTTTTCAGTGTAGAAACCGACCTTGATGCCGCAATCCGTTTTGGACCCATTATTGTCAATTTCTGCAGCAAAATCTATAAAAACTCTACTTATTTTCAAATCTGCTCTAGATGGAGATCCCACTAAGAAATCTTTAATGAAGTGAAGGCTTGGTGATAGATGTTCGATCGTTGTGTTAGCAAATGATGGTCATTGCAGAAGCATTTTGGTTTTCTTTGGTCCAGTCCGGAGTGGGAAAAGTACTTCCAAAATTATTTCAAACGCATATAAAAATGCATTGATAGGCATAGAAAATATTTTGAAAGACAATGAGGTCATTTTGATTAAGAATATTTGCTTTTACTTGTCTACCTCAAAATTTAAGTGGCAATCTTTTTAAGTACACAGAAAGGTTGTTGCTCTTATGAAGTTGGAGCATTAATGTTGTTGTTGTGTGTAATTTTTTGATATTTTTTCTTAGTTCATTACATTGTCTGTATGTCTGATATTTAAGCAATTTAATAGTTATACTTAATGGCTCGCAATGACTTTTTGCTAACCACTAACAAGTGATGTTGACCTTTAAACCCAAGCACTGCACAGCATTGTAAGCATAACTACTTAAGTAGAGTTGGTTAAGCTGTGGTTAGCCTCCACGGTCAGCGGTCTTTAATAGTGCGGTGTGTAACATAAAGAATAGGGAGGTAGGTAGGTGAAATGGTTGAAGTGTCGGTCTGGCTTTCCTCAATTAGCACTAAAACGCGGTTGTGATACCACCATGAGACCTCCAACAGGTAGATATCTACAGCTAGCCAGAGGAGAAAGGAGCTCTCAGTGACCTTAGTTGTCTAGCTGCCAAACCCGGACATTTAGAGAGAAAATGCTCTACAGTCATCTTTTCTGAAAGGTCCGTATAGCTTCTGCAATGGGGTTTAAATGGTAACCCTAGCTTTTCCGCATGTGTGCCGATCGTTCAGTGACCAGTAAACACAGCTACGAGTTTGGAAATTGAATGGTGTGGAGTCACCAGAATTTAGCTCATCAGCAATTTCATTTTCTTTTGTGCTTCTTTATCTTGGAACTCAGATTAGAGAAATATGACCTGCACAGCCAAGAGATTTGATCTCTTCTTTATATTGTAGGAGTTTACTAAGTTCGTTCTGCACCATGGCATCGTGAAAGCCTTAATCACGGCTTGACTATAGGAGAAAATGTTAATATTTCCCTAAGTATTTTGCATGCCTGCAGGATCGCAAAGACTTCTGCTTGAAAAACACTTGCAGTATTCGGCAGTTTAAAGGAGATAGATAAATTGGCTGATTTAAAGAAACTCCTGATCCGACTCCCGATTCTATCTTGGAATCGTCAGTGCAGACAGAGGTGCAAGCTTCGGTGCAGCTTCCCCTCGATCCAATCCTGCCTATTTGGAAAGATTTCCCTAGGACGACCCTCAAAGTCTAGTTTGCGGATAGAGAGATCTGTTTCAAGTTCGGAGAAATACGGTGCTAACTGCCCGAAAATGCTGGCATATCCCTTAAGAGACTAACCTGATTGTACTTTGAGCTGCGATGGAAATTACGGAAAAGTCGTTGGGAAGTAAGTGCAAAAGGACATACAGGGCAGCACTGGGGCAAGTTGTACATGCTCCGGTGATGCCAATGCTTGCAGTCCTTTGTACCCTCCCCAGTTTAGTGATATTATGGCCCTTCCGAAGAGCATCCCACCAAACCAGGCAGCATAAAGAATAATTTTAAAGGATATAGCAAATCAGCACTAAACAAATATGTAACCAAATGTTTTCAAGTTGTTTTAATGTATCGGCTCAATTCAATTACAGTGAAACCCGCCTTGGGCGGACACTCACCCTTAGTAAACTGTTGTCCACTCTAGTCATTTCTATTCGTGTCCTAATTTCTGCGATGCAGTCGCAGTCGCAGTTCTCATTAAGCCAACAACCAAGGCACCTGAATTTGGATAATCCTTCTAAGGGATCTCTTTGTGTCGATAAGGTCAAATTATTCTGCATATATCCATGACTTTAGTCTTAGTGGCATTGATCTGGAGGCCATATATATTGCTGCCTTCACCAAACTTATCTAAAAGGCTTTACTAATACGACCACTGCCCTGAATTTCTATTTTTTCTTATACAAATTCTTGTTTTCCGTTATAGAATTGATTGGGAGTCCACTTCACTTAGGTAGACAGCCGCATCCGGATCCGCTTGGTGCCCGTGGTGAAGTAGGTCTGGAGGGGATGGCCAACACCAGTAAGGGGTTCTCCTCCAGCTTTCCAGGGGCTTCGGATACCTCTCTTTAGGAGTCCTCTGTTAGGCCTAAACGGTAGCCAGGGCAGAGCAGGAGAGCCTTCTCTAATCAGCGCTTAGCTACTAAGATCCTGGAACGATACGGTGACCAATATACTTGACAGGTACCTGAAAAGTGCAATACTTACGGACGCATGAGTGGGTCGGGATGATAATCAGAGGTGCAAAGAAAGGCTGCGTGGAAAGGGAGTGTGCGAGAGCGCCGCCATTGGAATTGGCAGTCAAACGGCAACGCTCTGAAGACTGGTAGAGGACCACCGAAATCATTTAGCGAAGTCGCTGAGCGAGCGGGGATTGTCAACAAAGGCAGGGAAGGCGGTACCATTTCTAAGGAAAAATGAAAAAAAGACTGGACTTCCACCGTGCTGTAAGAGTGTCGGGTGGCACTTTTTACTTTTAAGCTCATTCTGTGCGCTGACGAGCGGTCGGCCACGATGTACAGGGCGGCAGTAGCATTGGTGGATGAGGTCTGGAACGAAGTTAAGCTCGAAGCTGTGGACAAAAATTGCTCTTTTAAGCTCATTTTGTGCGCTGACGAGCGGTCGGCCACGATGTACAGGGCGGCAGTAGCTTTGGTGGGTCAGGTCTGGAACGAAGTTAAGTGGGCAAAAAGGATCGGCCTCTGAGTCCGTGTGCAGAGGAGTGGCTCCCCTCTGAAACTTCTGCTCCGGAGTGAGTCCTCCGTTATTGTAACTGAAAACTTCCCCATATAATTGATTTAAATACATTCTGTCAAAAAAGTACCGGTAATTGTTCAATAAAAAGCAAACTAATTGGTGAATCATCAAAATTTATTTTATCGCCTTCAAAATATGCTCCATTCAAAGCAACACACACATACCAATGATTAGTCCAGTCATCAAAGCACATTTTAAACGTGTTTGAAAAGATCTTCTTCAGCTCCTTCAGCGAATTCTCCTTAATGGCCTCTATCGACTCAAGGCGGCGTCCGCGGAGTGGCAATTTAAGTTTTGGGAAAAGAAAAAAGTCATAGAGGGCTAAATTCGGTGAATATGGTGGTTGTTCGATGATATTTGTCGACTTTTTGGTCAAAAAAGTGTTCACAATATAAGCCTTGTGAGACGGTGCGTTATCATGGTGCAAGATGCATGAGTTTTTTTTTCGTCAAAGCCGCCTGTTGACTGGTTTGCATGTCAAACTCATATACCCACATCTCATCACCTGTTACGATGCGCTGGATAAACGTTGGGTCCGAATTCACTTGCACAAGCATGTCTGCAGTCACCTTCTCCCGATGAATTTTTTGGAAGAAATTCCACTTTCCACGCGTCTCATGCCCAATTGATGGTGTAAAATGTTGCGAATTGTTTTTTGAGAGACGCTAAGGTCACGAGCTACCTCCCTCAAACTTCAATGATGGTTTTCCAGCACCATTTCCTTGACTTTGTCGACGTTTTCATCCGTTGAGGACGTTGATGGGCGACCAGATCGAGGCAAATCTTCCACGATTTTTCGGCGCTCCGCCAAACCTTATACCACTGGTAGGCCCGTGATTTTGATAAAGCACCCCCACCATAGGCTTTTTGCAACATTTTCAATGACTCCCGTTCAAAACACAAAATTTCAGACAATTTTTTTGTTAAATATTTTTATCCATGGTGAAAATCGCAGAGCACACCTGCGGTTGACTGATATATAATAATTAAATGCCAAAAATAAGCTAATTGACAGATCACGCTCAAACTCTGTCACACTATAGAGGACAGTTGTATCAACATTCCAGCGCAAAAAATTTAGACATATGTGTAACGCGACATATGCTTACCTGAACCCATCACTAGATGGATAATATTCATGCTGAAATCTAGGGCGATCAGCACCGAACTAGGAGGAATCAATCAAATCTATTAAAGCCACAAGAGGTTGCCCTCAAGGAGGCGTACTCTCTCCTCTTTTGTGGACTCTAGTCATAGATGAACTTCTCCACAAACTGAATAACCTAGGATTTCACACTCAGGGCTACGCTGATGACCTAGTAGTTTATGTATTAGGCTGGCATGAGGAAACCATTTCGGATCGCATGCAGCAAGCCCTTACAATAATAAACAAATGGTGCACGGAAAAAGGGCTCTGCATTAACCCATCCAAAACAGCACTTGTACCGTTTACTAGGAAAAGGAATATAAATCTCAAATGTCCGACCCTTAATTGAACAACACTTCAACTCTCGACAGAAGCGAACTATCTTGGCGTCAGTCTTGACAAAACGCTTACGTGGAATTCCCATATTGAGACAGTTACTTCAAAAGCCACAGGGGCATTCACAAGGCTTTTTGGTAAGACATGGGGACTAAACCCTAGAATGACCTTCTGGACATTCACCACAGTTGTGAAACCCATAGTCCCTTATGCATCTTTAGCATGGTGGCCCAAGGTCAAGTAAAGAAAAGCAGTAAACGAATTAAACAAACTGCATCGCCTGATATGTGTTGGTATTACAGGGGCTATGAAAACATGTCCCACGGATGCATTGGGTGTGCTCCTGAACATACCACCGCTTCCAATTCTAATTGAAAGGGAAGCTCGCTCGAGTGCCTTAAGATTAAAAGGTATATCTGAACTTAAAAGTGGGGATATGAAAGGACATTTAAAGATCTTAGAAGACTTCCTACATAGTCCCATTCTTCATAGGGATGATATACTATCACCCAAACCAATACTCTTCAAGAACTTCCAAGTTATAATTAATGAACGCACAGACTGGAGAACTAACTCTATCACTTTCAAACCTGGCTCCCAGCTATGGCTTACAGAAGGGTCCAAATTGGAAAATGGTAGAACAGGGGCAGGAATCAATGGGCCTAAATTCAAAAAATCGATTCCGATGGGATTCTACCCAACAATATTCCAGGCAGAAATACATGCCATTGAAATATGTGTGAGAGAATGCCTTAGCAGGAAAATGAGCGGTACTCACATTTACATACTTTCAGATAGCCAAGCGGCTCTAAAAGCCCTTCTATCAACAACTATCACCTCTAAATTGGTAAATGATTGCCTAAACCTTCTCAATACGTTAAGGAACCTCAACATAGTAACACTATGCTGGATTCCGGGACATGAGGGAAATGAAATGATGACCTTGCAAAACAAGGAGCAAATATGCAACTTACTGATCCTGAGCCTTTCTGTGGACTCACAAAAGGCCACATTAATGAATTCCTTAGGAAATGGGAAGAAAGAAAATTTGCTGCACACTGGCCAAACTGTGCCGGTCAGCGTCAAGCCAAACTATTCCTAAGTCCAAACAAAGGAATATCTGATAAACTTCTCTCCCTAAGCAGAGTAGATCTGCGTCTTTTAACAGGATATCTTACGGGTCACTGCAGCCTGAGGTATCATCTAAATAATATTGGTCTATCTGAGACCAATGTCTGCCGCTTTTGTGAAATGGACATAGAAAGCTCAGAACATGTGCTTTGTGAATATCCTGCGTTGGGCAGACAGAGACTTCATCACCTTGGTGGTATCGTAGTATCTCCATACAATCTTTGAACAACAAACCTAAAATTGTGCTAAAATTTTTAAAAAGCCTTAAATTCTAGGGTTACAAAAATAGGCCTTTCATAATAGATCAGCTCTGGTCGCAGTGCGTAATGGCCTTCTAATAATAATAATAACGCGCGCTTTTTAAATGAACAATATTTTTTTGACAAAATGTACGTTTTCAGTTGAAAAACATTTCAAAATAATAAAAAAAAAATTTTATCACATCATTTTTTGAAAAATTTAATATTTTTTGTCACTGCTATTTTCGCGTTCGCAACTGTACATAGGTGAATATGCGCGCAAAGTTATTTTTCTCGCATGTACAAGACTTGTTAGCGATGTAGGCTTACCAGATGGAACACGAAATAAGTTAAGGAAATATTTAAAATTGTACTTCTCCACAAATGCAACATGAATACAAGAAAATGTGTGTATGTGCAAGTGTTCATACGTACAGATACTTTGCAATTTGCAATCTTACGTGTAATATTGCTCTACCACAATTTGTACAACTTTGGTGCTACGAGTATTAAAGCAGGTGTCACGAAATGTTTTTTTTTTTTTGCGCGGTCTATAGGACCATCACTTGGCTGTGGTCTTGGGAGGGGAAGTTGCTTTTCTGCATATAAATAAGCGTATAAACTTAGGAGCAGAATACTAAGGGGTAGAGTAAATACATAAATACAAACATAAAAACATACATAAATACATAACTGCACATATAATCACATACTTCCCTACATGCAAAAGGTTACGTTTGGATTGAGTTGATTTGTAGCTGCCTTTTCCGTTCCCACTACTAATTTCACTGCCTGTGTTTGCTTCTCGATTCGCATGAAAACCTTATCAGGAAGAAGTGTCCGATGTTGAGCTATAAACAAATTACCACAAGCGTACGAGTACCTGCCACAATCTGTACGAGTATTACCATTGCACGAAAGTGCCTAATAAGAGTGTGTGGATGCAAATGTATTGACGTTAGTTATTTCACGGCAGTATTTTCCACCGCATACCAAATATTTGCCTTGTAGGAAATATGTAACCAGGGGTCGATTCACGTTCTGTGTAAACGTGAAATGAAAATATTTTTCCCATTTCTTTACACTTTCGATTCGCGTTCAGTGAAAAAATGAAAAGAAATGTTAACATATTTTCATATGGAAATTACTAACAGTCGTAATTACTCAATAAGACGTGTAGTCCCCATCGTTGTCGAGTATAGCCATCATGGACTGGCTTTCCGGTACGATGCGTTTTCATAGTTCCCCACACATTTTCAGTGGGGTTGGCGTCTGGGGACTAGGAAGGTCAGTCCAATACTGTGACGCCATTTTCTTGTTTTGTTGTTTCTCAATGTGTTTTTCTGACAGCAGTGGTTTTGATGATGTGGAACGCTAGGATATGTTCGCCACGTTCAATCGACGTTCGATGGTGTTGATACTCACATCTATTCCCTCTTTAGCAAGAATTGTGCGTGCTTGGCGTAGTCGCAAAGAAGGGTATCGCTTAAACTTAGACGATCACTTTATCTTTCTTTTTTTTCGTCACTCGCTTCAAGCCGCGCTCAGAAAAGTCATCAACATTTTTGTACACCTTATACCGCTGATTCCATATCACAACAAACTTTTTCGATTCTTTAATCACTTTTGCAGCCGCGGCGTTAGATAATTTCGGCCCTTTCGAATGCGTGCATAAAAATACCGCCTCGAAACGCTTTGCGTACTTCTCACTCATTTTTGTTTGGTTGCGTTTACGAGACTCGAACAACACTAACCTGAGTTAGCACTGACGTCGTAGCCCTCGAGTGGGACTATTGGGTAGTCGAAAAAGTCTTTTCGTATTTCTAATCAAACTTCAACTCATTTTTTTTATACTTATAATAAACTTTATTAAACCAAATATGTATATTACCATTTTGGTCGACCACCTTTTGCCATTTTTCTTCCAGAGACATTATTCCAACAGTGTAAAACTTTTGTGGTTTCTCGGCGAAAAACTGCGACAAGTAATTTTCACAGGCTTTTCTTGAAGCTAACTTTACTCCATTAAAGGAGTTCTGCATTGACCGAAACAAATGTTAGTCCGATGGTGCAAGGTCAGGGCTATATGGTGGATGCATCAAAACTTCTCAGCCAAGCCCTCCCAGTTTTTGACGAGTCATCAAAGATGTGTGTGGGCTAGCGTTGTCCTGATGGAAGACGACGCCCTTTCTGCTGATCAGTTCTGGCCGTTTTTTTTCGATTGCTTGCTTGAATCTCATCAGTTGTTGACAGTAAAGCGTAGAATCAATCGTTCCAGCAGGATGGAGCAGCTCATAGTGGATGATTCCTTTCCAATCCCACCAAACACACAGCATAACCTTTCGAGGCGTCAATCCTGGCTTTGCGACCATTTGTTGAGCTTCACCACCCTTGCACCATGATCTTTTTCGCACATTATTGTCGTTTTTGATCCACTTTTCGTCTCCTGTTACCATTCGCTTCAGAAATGGTTCGATTTCATTTCGTTTCAGCAAAGAATCGCAGATGTTATTCGGACCATTAAATTTTTCACAGACAATTCATGTGGTACCCAAACATCGATCAAAATATAGCGAATTTCTTCATTATTTTCACTCATTTTTGAACAGCTATAACTTTTTTTCAACTTCTCCGAGTTTAATTTTTTTTTGGTTAAATGAAGCTTAAAATGTCACCTTTCTAACACCATATGATATGACACAATGTGATTGGTAGCACTAGAGATAGATGACTCCAACAACATCTATTGACAAAATACAAAAAGACTTTTTCGACTACCTAATATTAGGCAGCAAAAAGCAGAATGTAATATATCTTGAAGTTTCGAGAAAAAAACGGTTCTTCTCTTCTGACACAAACTGTATGCGACAAGTGTGCAAGTGCGAGTGTAGTTGCGTGGTTACAAAACTCTATATACCCGAAAACTTTCTAAAAATTGTGTGTAAAAAATTGAAAAATTTCATGAAAATTTGAGAAGTTTTTTTAACTTGCACAAAGTTTAGCTAGGATTTAAGCTACTTTTTTTAATTTTTGACGTGATAACGTCTTATAATTCGATGCAGCCGGCTGCACGCACCAAAAAATGCGGCGTTATCTTGCTCATGCGGCGTTACCTTGCTTGAACTGCAAGCGAGAGCGCGGAACGAACGACAAAGAGGTACAAAGAACTGAAAATATCGCAAGACAGCATTCGACGCTTATTGAAAAATGAGCTCAAGGTCAAGGCTTACAAGTTCCAAAAAGTACACGATCTTTCACCCCAGCAAAAAACAATTCGGTGCGAAAGAGCAAAGGAGTTGTTGCGCTTTCACGAACGTGGCGAATTTCCTAACATTGTGTTTTCTGATGAAAAAAATTTCCCAATTGAGCAGTTAATAAACACTCAAAACGATCGTGTTTACTTGACCAAGTGCTCATACGGGAATTTGAGCCTACGTATGGCCACGCGAAGCAATTTCCCAGCGCAAGTAATGGTTTGGGCCGCAGTGACCGCTGACGGACGCTCTCCAATTGTTTTTGTCGAACCTGGTGTCAAAGTGAATGCGACTTATTATCGGGAAAATGTTTTAGAAGCTGCTTTAAAGCCGTTGACATGCAAACATTTCGGTCGTAGACCAAGGACGTTCCAACAGGACGAGAATGGGTCAAAATACCTCAAGATCACATTCGTGCAGCATGCAACTCATGTTTTGACCGTTTGAAAGCTATAGTCAACGCAAAAGGTGGTCATATCGAGCTAAAGTGAATATATATTATAATTTTAATCATTTTTGAACAATTTTGCCTTTGAAATCAATAAAAACTAATTTCACACAAAAAAGTTATGGTGTTCATATCGTTCACCCTGTAAATTCACATATTTGTATTTGCGTATGCCTTCTTCCTGTGTGCATGGTAATGAACCATTTCTCTTTTGAGAATAGGAGATGATAGGAAAAGTAGGAAATATGAAAGGGAGTGTTTCGAGTGTAATGTGTCTTAGTGTTGTTGACTTATTAACGTCTGATGCGCAATCGAAATTGAAGATATCTTTTTTGAAATTTGATAAATGTTTCGTCATTTTTCACGTTTGTGTAAATGTAAGTTGACCAATTCCATTGCAATTCCATTTACCTCCTCCTCTATATCCATACAAAATATCTATCAAACAAATAAAATTAAAATTTTGTTTTGAAAATTGCAACCATTCCATCAATATTTTCTTATGACGTTGTCACGTTAAACTATCGTCAGTAAACCGACTTTACAGCAACCTCTTTATTTTAATTTACATTTTATTCAAGCTTTTTGCTTTGTACTTAAATTGAATTAAAGTTTTTGTTCTGTATTTATTTGAAAAACTTTAATAGCTTTTATGATATTTTCAAAAACAGTTTTTCAGGTTTTACTAGCTACAAAATCACTATCAAAGCCTACTTTTTTCTGAACAGTTTTTCGGGTTGTGTTGTAGCTTTAAGGACTTAATTTACTAAAAATCGTTAACTTACCTTTTCTCAACGCGAACTCTTCGCTCCAAACCAAGCAAAATAATTAAACAAATCAAATGTCATTTGAAATTTGCATTGCACACTTAGAAAAATTTTACACTTACACTTTTTTCATGGCACAAAGAAGAATCACGAAATAATTGTTTGAGAAAAGATAGAGCGAAAAATGTCTGTGAAAAGAAAAATTTAAACTTTTTTTCACTTCACGTTTACGCAGAACGAGAATTGACTCCCAGAACTAGGTGATTTCTTTCAGCACTCATGCAAGTGGTAAATTTTAGTTGGCGATTTTCTCAATTGCGACATATTAATAGTCTGCTTTACATTTTGGGCACACTAATGAAGGCACTGTAAAATAATAATGAAAATGGCTTTATTTGTTTTTTTCAAAATATTCAGTTTGGAAGTCAATGAACTTCTGCATTCGCTTCAACCAATTTTCAAACTTTTTGTTACTCAGAAGTGATACCTTCAAAATTAGTTGTTTAAAGTGTCAACAGCTTCTTCAGACATTGAAAAACATTGACCTCGCAACTTAATTTTTGATGTTCGCTAAGAAAGAGGAATCATTATGTGCCAAATCAGTGCTGTAAGGCGACTGACTCAGCAATTC
The DNA here is from genome assembly GCF_027943255.1 of Anastrepha obliqua. Classification (NCBI taxonomy): domain Eukaryota; kingdom Metazoa; phylum Arthropoda; class Insecta; order Diptera; family Tephritidae; genus Anastrepha; species Anastrepha obliqua. The sequence continues at coordinate 111,678,206 of NC_072896.1, read as the reverse complement.
GATCTTTCGAGTGCTCAAAAACTCTCTTGTATGAGCCAATACGCCAGAGCCCGCATTGTCTTGGTGAAAGATGATTCGTCTTTAGCGATGATTGTCTTTTATTCTCCGAAAACTTCAGCCAACAAATGAAGAAATTGACAGACAAGACTCTTCCATCGCACACGGTTTTGGGCTGCTATTTTTGCGTCGTCCCATTTGAAGTCGGCATCCGCTAGCTCACGCAACATGACCTTCTCCGAATATCTCTTGACCGACAGCGACCCTGCGCGTTCCAGTCGCGTGTCATTCTCATGATGCCCCCCTGAACCGCTCTCTGCCGTGATAGCGCAGCCGAGGTAGCAGAAGCTTTCGACAAATTCCACCGGGCACCCGCCAACCATTATATGGCTTCCTGTATTTTAGTTGACTCTTATAGCCTTCGTCTTGGCAATATTGACCTCCAGTTCGATAGTGCGTGCCAGCTTTACTAGTCTGTCCGCCTTCGCTTGCATGACAATGAGTTTGTCAGGGAGGAGGCAGATGCCTTTGGCGAAGTCCAGGTCTTCAAGGTGTCTGGTGAAACTCCATACGATGTCTCTTTTGTGCAAAGTCAATTAGTTCATGAAGTAATCTAGGACGATGGTGAAGAGAAGGGGCGAGAGGGAACAAACAACATTGCCTTACGCCTGGCATTGGTGGTGAATGGATCGCTGATGTTGCCGTTGTGAAGCACTGCCAGTTCGCAGTTCTTGTAAAGCTCACTGATGAGGCGGATTAACGTGGCGGGAACTCCCTTTCTACTCAACACCAGCCATGTTGAGTCTCTTTTCATTGTGACGAATGTATTCTTAAATTATGTAGATTAATAAATTAGTACATTTATAAATTTGAACTTCATTGCTAAGTACTTTAATATGGTAATGTTACAATAGCCACACCGAATGCCATGATTCTACATAGGCCAACATATATTTTGTACCAAGAACCAGACCGCACTTTTCCTCAGCTCCAGCACGTCAAGTTTTCATAATATTCCGAAGTAGTAATATTGAAGTGCAAAAATTACAATTTTGCTATATTCGAGGTTATGTAACGTCATGAGATATTTTTTTTGAAAGGTTGCAAAAGTACCGCAGAATACAATTATTCTTCTTCTAAACCCATTTTGATACGAAAAAAATCGTTATTTGTCGCTGAGACATCATTTGTGGAATTTTCTGAGTCTGACGAATTCGTCGATATGCGAAAACAGAATAGCAGCAGAAAGGGAGGCAAATAACCACAAACACTTAATTTTCGACGGACGATATCTCTTTCAGTTCTGCAACGAATTTTCAGCAAAAGGGCATTTAAATCTGATGAAAGTTGCTATTGTGGAAGTATTTGCGCATACTAAGAAAATTTCCTTTGAGCCCTATCTAACGTAACTTGGCATCTCTGCTGTAGAAAAAATCGTAATGGATGACTGTTCGCCCTCTTAGGTGCTTAACGAACGTATGCGGTTTTATGTATGTATGTATGTATGTATCTAGAAATGTATTTGTGCGGGAATTTTACAAGCGAAAGGGCTGTTGCAAGTATATTTCGCTATCATCACCGCCGAAGAACCAGCAGCAAAAGTTGGTGAATCTACATTACACACACATACCAGCAGCAAAAGTTGGTGAATCTACATTACACACACATACATCCATACACACATAAACGAGTAAGTATTAAAGGCGATAGGTAAGCTTGTGTTTTATGTGTCTGTGGCATCACTTATGAACTCAAGTGAGGGGGTTAAGTTGTAAATGGTTCACCATGATTGTGGAAAATGGTGATTCAGTTCGAGTTGAGCGCATATTTGGTAGGTAAAGAATTTTATGAAAGACCGTGGCACGTGCATTTGTGTACTTATACATACAGATATAAACCACAAGTCAATATAAGTATTACATTTTTTTTCTGGTTTTATTTGTGTGTACTTATAGGAGTAAAAACTGGGAGAAGTTGGAATTTTAATTTCTTTCGTGAACTCTTTAATGCAGGTGAGCATTTTGAACATGATGTATATATTGTACATATACACATACATACATATATACATACATACATACATACATACATACATACATACATACATATATACATACATACATATATATACGGTAAAATCATTGACACGAAGATGCCAACATTGATTTGATTAGTACTTTTCCGAGCTCTAGAAGATCTTTGCTTGGGGATATCCCGTAATGCTACTGCGGCTAATTCGGCTGAGAAGCCCTTCTAACAGGTGGCGCTAAAGTAATCCTCCTATCAGAAAATGCTATAAATTTTGCGATTGGCCCCTAATGTCAGTTCTGTTTTGACATTTGTGTAGTAAACACATGCGAAATACACGTTAATAAACAATGTTACGCTACACTGCTCCAGAACGTGAAATATTGCTGACTATTTATAATATTTCACCAATAATCGGTCGGTGACTTTGGCACAACGTGAATTTCGTCGCAGGTTTCCTCGCCGTCCAACGCCTACTGGTGAAACACTGCGACGTTTAGCCGCTCGCCTCGAAGAGACTGGCACAACACGAGATGCTGCCAGGCGTGGCAGACCCCGGAGTAGGCGTTCTGCAGAGAATATTGCTGCTGTAGCCGAGGATATCATGGAAGCGCCGTCGACATGGACCAGACGACGTGCCACGCAAATAGGTATCAGTCGTCGATCTTTACAGCGAATTTTGGTACAAGATTTGAAGATGTTTCCGTACAAAGTCCAGACGGTGCATCAGCTGTTAGCTGCTGACCGCCAATTGCGTCTAACATACGCTCAAGCCATCCTTAATCACCACCAAGAGGAAGATGATTTTTCATCAAAAATAATCATGAGTGGTGAGGCCCATTTCCATCTTAGCGGGTACGTAAATAAGCAAAATTGACGCTTCTGGCGCACTGAAAATCCGCGTGTAACCCACGAAGAGCCATTACACCCGCTCAAAGTCACTGTATGGTGTGCTTTCGCTGGAGGAGTCATCAGACCTTTTTTCTTCGAAGACGTCGCGGGCCAAACGGTTACTGTGAATGGTGAGCGCTACAGAGCAATGATCAACGAGTTCTTTTTGCCGCAACTTGATGAAGTGGGATTGGAAAACATGTGGTACCAACAGGACGGTGCAACGGCACACACTGCATGTACCACAACCGATATGCTGAAGGATGCATTTCCAGGGCACCTAATCTCCCGTTTTGGCGATTTGCGCTGGCCAGCAAGATCGCCTGATTTGACCGCTCCAGACTTCTTTTTGTGGGGCTTTTTGAAGTCGCGGGTTTATGTCAACAAGCCTCAGACTCTTGCAGCTCTTAAAGACAATAGCCGTCAAGAATGTGAGGACCTATCGCCGGAAGTTTTGGCCAAAGTGATGGAAAATGCCATAAAAAGGGCTCAAATGGCAATCAACTGTGGCGGCGGCCATTTACATGACATCATATTCTGGACTTGATGTAAAAAAAATTAAAAGACCAAATAAAAATAATCCACAAGAAGAATCAAAGTTTTTCATTTTTTTTTTTTAATTACAGCCAAAAAACATCGCAAGGATACTTTTGCGCCACATGGTCAGATCACAGTAGGGACTAGATTAGATTTGTGGGGGGTTGGACAAGTCCAAGCACTCAGTCAGGAGACCATTGTACTACACCCGGATAGATTTCAAAGAATAGAGATAGTGATATAGAGATGAATAGAGATAGAAAGATAAAAAGATAAATTAGTTTGAGATCACTCTCCCCCAAATCTCTTGGATTCATTGATGAATCTTAAGAGATCCGGAAGAGGAAGAGTATGAACTTTATCCAAACTGAGTATATCGCAACCCAATATCCCAAGTCTGATTCTGGAAAACTCCGGACAGATACAGAGAAAATGCTCTACCGTGTCGTCATCCTCAAGACAGGATAGGCATATCGGGCTGTCGACGACCCCCATGGCAGCCATATGCCGACCACAGGCGTTGTGCTCTGTGATTACACCCACCAGTACTCTCAGGTCCTTTCTGTTGAGTTTCAAGAGAAAGTTCGCTATTTTCTTGTTTGGTTCTTTCACAAAGCACGTGGCTACTCTGCATGAGTTCAACCCAGACCAACGTCCTCTATGGCTAGACCTCATGAAGTCGTCAATCCATAGTTGAATCGGTGCGGAATTGACACCTAGAAAAGGTTCAGGGCTTAGTTGCATACTGGAAGAGCCTTCATTGGCCAATTTATCAGCTAACTCATTTCCTGTAAAATCACAATGTCCAGGCACCCAGTGTTTTGCATCACTGTTCAGTTTTGTCTTACATTCACCGACTAACTTCGAAGAGCAGCTTGGGTTAGCAAGGGCTTTCAATGCAGCTTGACTGTCACCACTGTGACTAGTAGTGGCTAACTATGAACCACTTAGTCACAATCTGATCCGATTCTGAAATGTGATTATCAGGGTTAGGATTATAAGGCATTTGCCTATTTTGTCCGCGTGATCCTATCTGTTAACCAAATCAAGAATTACGCGTTTGACATTTTTTTATACTAAATATAAATTGTGTCTTTTTTGATTTTATCGCCTTTTTCCGCCTTTTCTAGGTGCGTTGCCTTTTTCTTGCCTTTTTATATTTAAAGCCTGACAAAGTACCTTGGATTTGGCACAGCTTTTTGGTTTTACATCACTGCTCTCTACTCATCAGCTGATTTCTATTTCTTCTTCAGCTTGCGATATGATGGGTTTCTTTTTTTTTTTGTTGATAAAACTTGTCATTTTCAAATTCGTGCCTTAATTTTCTTTGTGAGTTAAATATTTGCGATAATTTAAAATGCCTAAGGCACATTCTTATAATTCCGTGAAAATCCGCGGCTATACCTATAAACGAATTTTTGGAATACATACTTTCGACTGACGGAAAGATTCTCATTTGTTCATGCTGTGGAATAAAAGTAAATCACGGCAAAAACCATCATATTCAACAACATCTTCAAACGGAAAAACACAAAAAAGCAGCGACATTGAAACTGGCTCCGAAGGCACAACCTATAACTTCATTTTTAAATAATGCCACATCAAACGAGTTTTTCAGAGATCTCACCAAAATGATGGTAGCCTGCGATATACTACCTTTAAGGGGGGGGGGGGTAGGGTCACAAAATCGAAATTTTTTTTCTTCACTCATCTTATAGTGAATCATTTCAAGAATGTTGTGTCAAAATTTTAAGTAGATCGGAGCAGAACTCTCAAAGTTATAGCCTTTGTAGGCACTCTACCTCGAATGCGGAGCATCGATAATTTCTCAGTCATTTTTTCAAACGCGTTTTTCCCGAAACGACTTCTTAAAAGTCGGTGCCAATCACAACTCCGAAACTATTCAACCTATTCTTTTCAAATTTGGCACACGTTTTCTAAATCAAAAATACCTCCCCCCTACACTGTTTTTTTTTATTTTTTTGTTTTTTAAGGTTGTTTTTCACTTACAAATATGGCGACATTTTTCGCCAAAAATGCTCGTTTTACGTTTTTTTGCCACCAAAACTACAAAAATGAAAAAAATAAAATTTTATTAATGTAGGGGGGAGCATTACGTCATACTTTAACTGAAAAATTCGACTTTTTTAGTTTCAGATGATTCTACGACGAATGCCGATTGGCACCGCAGAGCACCTCTCGAAAAACATATCTCCAAAAAAACTCTGTCATGGGCTTATTTGTCAATATTTAAAAACTTATTGAAAAGATGTACAATAACATGTAACTGATTTTATTAAAGTATCTTAAGCCATATTTCTGTAAAAAATTCACAAAAAAAGTGTTTTTTTTTTAGCGCTAAACCCTACCTCCCCCTTAATAAAAGCCAATCACAAAGAGTTCAGATCGTTTATGGAAAAGTATGTCCAGAAAAAAGTTCCTGATCAATCGACTATGCGGAAGCACTATTTAAAAGAAATTTATGAAAATGTTTTGGAAGAAATCGGTCACATATTGGAAACAGCAGCATTTTTGTGTCAATTGGTGAGACTACGGACAAAGCAGGCAGATTCGTTTGCAATGTCATTGTCGGTCCTTTACGGCAAGGTGGCCGAGGCTTTCTTCTAACATCGGAAGTAATACAACCAGTAAGTTTTTTTTTTAAATCCATTTATGTATAAATGATTAAAAAATTTGGCATTTTTAAAGGTCTTGACACGCTGGGGAGGCAGTTGGTTGGATGCAGTATCATATTATATTATGCAAAAAATTTTAACGGAATCAAAGATATTGTTGATGGTCTCAATGACGATGCGGCTTGCGTTATTTTTGCAAAGAAATTGTTTGCAAACAAGGGAATTCGAGAGGACTTGGCTTATATTCAGGCTAACTTTGGGTTTATAGTAGGCGAGAGAAATTCATTCAAAATTCTTCAGAGAAGAGGTTACTTTTACACCTAAACATATTTACATACTTTTACTATTGTATATACTAGTTCAATCCGCTATTAACTTGTTCACCATGCATTGTCTTACGGACTATTTATATAAAATCGTTTTAATTTCAATATTTTCAAGGTGATTTCAAATGACTTAAAAGTTGGATTTTAGAATGTGAATTTGTACCGATTTTCCAGTTTTAATATTGAAATTAAAACGAAATTACTAACGACCGTTTTCACCATCTTCACTTAACGCTAACTGGCACTATATTTGACTGAAATCGTTCGGTGATCTGTCAGATAAGGTGCCAGTTAGCGTTAACTGAAGATGGTGAAAACGGCACTAATAAATATTGAGTTGAAAAATGCACGGTCTACGAATTAGTAGTGGATTAGGCTAGTATATACTAAGATTGGTAATTTAATAATTAATATTTAGGCGAGCCACTAAATAATGTATTGGATGCACTGCAGAATATAGAAAATAATTTAAAACAGGCCAGAGGGCCAGTAGCTACAACAATATTGGAAAAATTTAACATGGTATTTCAAGCGAATCAAGGTCTGCAAGTGATAAAAAAAATTGCCGGGATTCTGAATGGTGAAAAGTCGGTAGCATGGCCAGAAAATATAACCACAAACAAGGTGGAGTTTTTGAATTGGGCACCATTAGACTCTGTGGATGTCGAGGGGAGCTTTAGTTCATTCAAATCAATGCTTCGTGATAATCGCATGAGGTTGTTACTCGAAAATTTTAAAATGCACTTAGTGGCACTGTGCTACTATGATAGCAAGGGCGAAAAACCATAGCCAACCTCTGTATATATTTTTAAATATATTTAACTGTACGTAAAAGTAAGTACATGTTTAAAAAATTCAAAAATAAATGCCTTTTTTTGCCTTTTTTAAAAACTAATTTTGCCTATTTTCAAATGTTTGCTGCTTCTTGAAAATTCGCTGACATTTTGTAATTCCAGTGTGGCAAATTAAGCTGGTGAGGTCTTCCAAATCGCTTCACTCGAGACGGTGAAATTTCCTGCCAGTAATAGAGCTGTTTGAGTTCCGTAGCGGCAAAATTTGTATGAAGAAATTGATAGGGTACGCAATATATTATAGAGTATGCACTGTTTATCAATAACGAACATACCGTGAAACTGCTAGATCTACTCTGGTAAACAGCTAAATGAGAGTATTTCAGGATACCTACCAAATATTATTCTATATATTTCTTCGATGTAATCAACAGCAGTTTCAGAGAAACTTTTGACTTTTCTTATTATCGGTTCGAACTAGCAGATGGTCGTATTAACAAGTTTTAGAAAAAGAAATTCCATGCAAATATTTAAATTACTCGCACTTTATTTGCGTTAACACGAAATCCATAAATTCATGTAATCAGAAAATAAAATTGTCGTTTTTTATTATGTTCGGAACCAAACTGTGAACTCGAACTTTTCGCAGTCGCATTCATTCACCTTGACAACTTTCGCAGTCTGTGCGCAAAAGTGTGGGTAACATTTGTCGGGGTATAGGGGTATAGGTATGTGTGTGTATAGGTTGTGTGTGCGCTGGATGCATATTGACAAGACTACCCCTACTTATATATACGTAAGTATAGAAAATGTCTTCTTGAGTGTAAAGTTGCTTAACGAGCTCCACGTTTTTCTCTTACAATTACAACATATTTTGGCTGTGAAATTTGTGTCATGAAACTATTAAATTCATTGCTTGCGTTACAAAGTTCGAATTTTCAAAGGAACTCAATGGAAGCTTGAGTATGTGAGTATGACACTATGCAATGCAATTTTATATATCACTGAGAAGTTATTCAGCGAGTTTGATAGCTGTGAGGGGGTAAACTCGAATTCAAACACAAACATTTTGCATCTCGTTTAAAATGTTTTTATGTATTTATAACTAAATTAAAAAAAAAATTTGTACCTATTTTAATTCGTTTGTTTTATAGTTTTTGATTACGAGTATGGGTAGGTAGGTACATACGTGAAATGGTTAAAGTACTAGTCCTTCACGCCCCAAATGATTTGATCTCCTCCTCACACGAGTTGACCAGTTTAGATCTGCACAATGGCGTCGTCTGTGCTTTGACCGCAGCTTGACTATCGGCAAAAATGTTATCATCTCTATGTTGATCACGTTAGAATTTTAAGAAAATTCAGGTCAAAGTGGCAGAAGAATAAATCTTGATTCAAAAATGGAAATACATACATACATTATGTAGGTGTGTGAAAAAAATGTTTAAAAGTGAAAGCGTACCCGCCATGGTCTGCTCATTTAAATAGTTCGATCATGTAAGTTTACAGCATCCTGTTAATATCAACACTTGCTGTTAAGCACTTATTGCTCTTTAATAGTACAGGGGAACAAATTTTAACTACGTTTTAACAAGTGGGGAAAATATTGGCTTCGAGTTTCAAGTACTCCCGAATTTCAGCAACATTTTTGTTAACCACTATCGGTTAAAATCAAATGTTTGTGCGAAAGTTTTTTCTAAATCAAAATCTATTGAAAGCAATTAACCTCTGCTTGACAAAAACCCCCATATTGTATAGCGTTTTACATATAAAGTATTCATTGATGTTATTATATCAATTTAATAATTTAATATTGGGATATGCAAGCAATAACATGCGGCACAGGCTGACCTGCGGCAGAGCTGACCTGCAGCGCTTAACATTTTCTCACTGTTGTGTACTTAATAAGCAGTTACACTCGATGCAGGTATTTTAAAGCAACTTTTCAGTAGAAACTGTTTACTTTGATGCAAAAATGTTACAAAAATAAAATTTTATGTACAGTAGAAGCCCGATAAGTACAATTGGAAAATTTCAGCAATGATTCCACTTAGCGAAAAATTGCACTTTTGCGAATTTTTCCTGTGGATCGAGGAATACCTAGGGAAAAATATTTTAACTCTATTCAATGCAATTAATGAGCTCAAAAGGTCGATATTCAAGAAAAATGAACACATATTTATTGAAATTAATACAAAGAGATCAATGCGGAAGGACATATGAGTGTGTGCTCCAAAATTCAATTATTTTTTTTGGAAAAACTTTGTTATTTTCGATTGCGTTTTCTCGTAACACTTTTCAAGTGCTTTTGATCGGATATCATGCAAACAAGCGATCTGATTGAATGACAGTACATCGTTCTGTTCACCCCATTTCAAAATTGTATTGACACAGCAAAAAATCGATTCATGCTGGACTTTTTCGGTTGTTTCTTCTTGAGTAGTATCTTCGGGTTCATTGGCTTTACTATCACCTTCATCTATTCCTAATTTCAAAACCCAATTGCGGATTTCATCTGTGTCTGCTTCACCCACATAGTTTTCGACCATCTCATTTAACCGTTGTAATCCTCCAGCAAGAAGGGGGTCGTCAATTTCGATATCCAATGGCATATCGTCTGGATTAGATTCAATAATCACGTCAACTGTTGGGCTTGTACCCAATACGCTTTTCCAGCATTTAGCGATCGTTTCAGGGAGCAATTTCCCCCATGCTTGGCTCAACATGATCACGGCGGTTTTCAAATCAATTTTCTTCAATAGTTCATGTGATGAAGAATCTTTTTCACTAATTATGGTTTCCATTAGCAATGTTTTGTATTGAATTTTTGTCAAGTTAATAACACCTTGATCCATTGGCTGTAAAATGCTGTGCAATTGGCCGGAAAATACATCACTTCGATCTCACCACAAACTAATTCTTCTTCAGGCGGATGAGATGGGGCTTGATCCAGCAAGAGTAATGCTTTGGGTGGAACATCATTTTCTTTGGCGAATTTTTCACTTCTTCGACAAAATTATCAAAGAACCACTTTTTGAAAATATCCCGCGTCATCCAAGCAGTCTTGTTGCTAGCATAATTCACCGGTAGACGAAAATTTTTAAAACAACGCGGATTCATAGATTTGTCGATCGTTAATGGTTTTATTTTGTGGCTGCCATCACCATTTGCACACAAAAGAACACTGATTCGATCTTTTGAAACTTTGTTGCCTGGAGCACTCTTTTCATCTTTCGAAACGTAGGTTTTATTTGGCAAAAGTTTCCAAAAGAGCCGCGTTTCATCAGCATTATATATTTGTGATGTTACATATCCTTTTTCAGCGATTTTCGCCGTCAATTTTTCCTTAAATGGCTCAATGGCTTCTGGATCACAAGATAATGATTCACCAGTCACAGTCAAATAGCGAAGTCCGAAGCGTTTCTTGAATCGCGAAAACCATCCATCACTTGCATTGAATTGTTCTCCATCCTTTTTTATTTCATCAAATATTTTTAATGCTTTGCTTTTCAATATCAAGCTAGAAACAGGAGCATTTCGTCGCCGCTGATTCATGAAAAACTGGTACAAACGCTTCTCGAGCTCTGGATGATTGCCAAACCGCAAAGTTTTCCGTTTATTTCGAAGAGAAAATGAATTGTATGCATTTTCTTTTAATGAACGGGATTGTTTTTTTATTCGGCAAATCGTTGCACAATCAACTTTGTATTCGAATGCAAGATCTCGTTGTTTAACGCCTTTTTCAATTTTTTGGAGAATCTCATCTCTTTCTCTCAATGTAAGATGATTTTATTTGATGAAAGCAAAAAAAAATGATTCAAACTCCGAAGGATTGTTTTACTCTCAAGAACCAGCTTGAAACTAACGCGTGTTGAGTGTCACAAACGATTCGATGCCATATTTTATGATATCAGCGCTACAATTTTACAGTTATTTGTAAAAATCAAAAATCACAAAGCGTGAGAACAGAGTTTTTGGTCGCAATAATTCCAAGAACCATAACTGTGCATAGCTATAAAGCTGTGTCTTCGCGCGTGATGAACGCAAATACATTGCCGTATTAAGTAAAAAATTTCTTCGAACAAGAATTATTTTGCGCCCGAAAATTGCAATTTTTTATTGCTCTTTTCGAGTTTTCTATGGACTCAAAATCGAATTGTACTTTCCGCGAAATTGCAGTTATCGGTATTGCACTTATCGGGCTTCTACTGTATTTAAAAAAAAAAATACCAGTCTAACGGTTAGACTTGATAGAAGTGAAACCTTCCGTAAAACAAACTGAGAGAGAATAAGACGAAAGCAGCATTAGGAGCAAGATAATTATAGGTTCATTATAATATTGCTATAAAGTTCATATTTTATTTTCTTCATTTTATCATTATTCATCCTCAATGTTTTCAATTTCAACAAATGATACGAGTGGCTTATGATAGCTAAAATATGATACAAATGCTTTGGTTTCGATGTTGTCAAAAAAAATACCCAGACGGACCGAAGAAACAGACTTACAAATTTCTTCCATTTTCGTCTACTTGTATTCATATAAAAATTTATGTCTCTTCCCACCAAAGCTAAATGTATTAGTATATTTCTTCTTGTATTTATTCAAGGCTGAAATCCCGGCGGTACTGCAATACCGGGCCAACCCGTGGCAGAGGTGGAGAGCAAGCCCCTAAAACACTCCGCCCATTTCCAAAAATTAGTTTAACATTTGTTGTCCTCCGATGGAGGATCTATCAGATGTTAAGCTGATAACCACACTACCTAGTCAATACATTTTAAATAATAAACCTAATAAACCTTTTGAGAATTACACGCTCACAAAAAAAAATTAATGTACGAAATATTTATACCGATTCACTTAAACTGACTTTCAGTATCTAAACCAAAAATAGAAAAGCCAAAAAACTGTTTTCAATAAATAATCAGAAATGTCCTACAATGCAAATTTCAAAAAAAAAAATCCATTTTCGTCTACATGTATTCATATAAAAATTTATGTCTCTTCCCACCAAAGCTAAATGTATTAGTATATTTTTTCTTGTATTTATTCAAAGCCGAAATCCCGGCGGTACTGCAATACCGGGTCAACCCGTGGCAGAGAAGGAGCAAGCCCCTAACACACTCCGCCCATTTCCAAAAATCAGTTTAACATTTGTTGTCCTCCGATGGAGGACCTATCAGATGTTAAGCTGATAACCACACTACCTAGTCAATACATTTTAAATAATAAACCTAATAAAACTTTTGAGAATTACACGCTCACAAAAATTATTTATATCAACATATAATATAACGCTTCGTAACTAAATAACTTTTAGGCCAGCGACGACAACATGGCGCGGTAGCCGAGCGACTGGCAATGTGAGCTTCCGATCCAAAATCTTTGGTTCGAATCACAAGAAAAAATGAAAGTTATTTTTATTTAGTTCGTCGCTACTTTTATATCAACATATAATATAACGCTTCGTAGCCAAGAAGGTCGCTTTTTCGTTTCACTTTTCCTCAAATCACTCCCAACGATTCTAAAGAAGTTTTCACTTCAAAAAAATGGAAGGAATTATTCAGCCCAAACTAGGCAGTTTTTTGCCGAGACCCTACCGATACCGAACGGCACCTTTTTAACTGAACATGAAGTAGCCGAAGGTCGATGGATCTCTACAGGCGATTCAAATAGCTACCAAATGCTCGAAAAACATACAAGTATGTTATTCAAAACTAAATAGTCGAATTTTTATAAAATTTTATTATTTTAGAGTCGATGGCACTGAAACAGAAGTAAGATTTAAAAATACAATAAAACCTTGAGATTTTTTTATATTTACAAAATATCTGCACACTCAAGGCACAACACTTTGGTATATAAAGGTTTTCGCTAACTACTTTAACCGTCAATATATTCCAATATATTCCATAGATTTGGCAAAGTCCTCAACCATCTGTGCGATCCTTCTGCCAGAAAAATGTGAAAAACAGATGGCGCTCAAAGCAGTAAGAATGCGTTGTTCCTAATCAATGATAGGTGGGCATCCCCACTATTTAGGACTGGTAGCGGCAGGCTACTCACCTACCCCGCCAGAAAGCAAAATAGATTAACGAAACCAACGCAAAACTGAGTCGTGTCGAGGTCCTATGCTCGCGAGAGGAGTGAACAAGAAAAAAAAATATTCCATAGATTTTCATACTCAACATTTTTTCGCTATATCTATGAAGCATTTTTGTGTGGAAAATTTCGCAGCGAAATGGCTTTTTTCAGCAAAAATTTTGTTGCCAGGAGTTTGTCAAAGTTTCTTATATCGAGGTTTTCTGTGTTATTTCTTAATTAGCAAAGGTTACATTTGGTTCTGTTTTATGCCTAATTGATCGCAACAGACAGATTCGCCACTCGACTCACACTCCTGCTCTCAGAGAGTACTGCCCAGCAAACCGGCATATACGAGCAATGGAGTAACATTTCTCGTTCTTTGCGTATCGCCGCCGAAGAAGAAGTAGGATTTTGACGAACGCGAAAAAACAATTGACACAACGAGGAATGTACCGCTGCGCAGCGCAAAGAAAGGACGCCGCCTATAATGCCACACTGCGATCGGGTGCAACGCGAGCCATTTGGGATCACTACCGTTTCCAATCAGTTTGTTGATGGTGGGCTTCAGTCTTTCTTCGCACAATACGCTCGATAGAACCTTATACGCGATATTTAGAAGACTAATTCGGCGATAGTTGGCGAAGATTGCACTATTTTTATGCCGAGTGTAATTGATAGTCGAGTTGGTGTTGACATTGTAGCTGCCCTGAGGGCGTGGCTGGGGTTGAAATATGCATATGCATAGCCCTTTCATGCAGGAATTTGGATTTATTTATTTTTTTTTTTAACTTTTGAAGCTCGTGAGTTCACGTCCATTACATAAATTCCACTGCAGCGCAACTACCAGTTGTCGCAGCGGTGCACACTGTTCTCGATGCCAGTGGAAAATCGGGTGCCTGTCGTTAGGTGCGGCAGGAAATGTGATGTTTTGATCCCAGATAGAGATCAATTGTTAAGTCCAGAGAACCTTTTAACGGCATATCAACACACTTTCTACACCGACGGATCCAAAACCAGTGATGGTAGTGGATCTGGATGGTACTTAGACGAAGACACTAAGTACTCCTATGCCACAGGACAGATGGCCACGGTATTCCTTACGGAAGTCTATGCCATCTTGAATGTGGCTTACTGGCTAATTGAGAAAAAGTGGCGGGGCAGCAGTATTGCAATTTATAGTGACAGTCAAGCTGCATTGAAGGCCCTTGCCTACCCACGATGTTCTTCGAAGTTAGTCGGTGAATGTAAGACCAAACTGAACAGTGTTGCAAAACACAACAAACTTAGTCTTATTTGGGTGCCTGGACATTGTGTTATTACAGAGAACGAGTTAGCTGATAAATTGGCCAATAAAGGCTCTCCCATTATGTCACTAGGCCCTGACGAACCCGATGTCCCCCATACAACACCTGCACGACGAGGCTCACATGCTTCCTGTGAAGGAGCATAATAAACTGCTCAGCAAGCAGTTTCTGCTAGGGTGTCACCGTAGGCCTCGCCCATGCAGGCACCTGCTTGGGCCTGAGCCACCTCCCAGGCACATCAGGAGGCACTTCCTCAACTACGTGGACGAGATCCTAGATAAAACAGACAGACCACTCCAGGATCGGACAGTGTACAGACAGGCCATAAACGACATTCATCGGGAGACCTTTACCACCTTCTTAATCTCCCGACACCCGAATGCCGTTACCGGAGTCCAACCGCCACCAATTGCAGACGAAGAGCTCCAGCTTCCCCGAGAGTCCCGCGTAACCTTGGCACAATTACGTTCTGGATACTGTAGCAGGTTAAACTCCTACTTATTCAGAATCGACCACGACATACTAAACATATGTTCGACATGTGAAGGCACCCCGCACGACACTAACCACCTTTTCACATGCCCCATCAAACCCACTCATCTAACACCTCTCTCCCTCTGGACCCAACCCGTCGAAACAGCCAGTTTCCTTGGCCTACCGTTAGATGAGCTAGACGAAGACGACGGGTTTTTACACTACACTGACAGGGCAAAGATACTGCTACAACAACAACAACAAAAGGCCCTGAATCCTTTCTAGAAATCAATTCCGCATCGATGCAACTATGGATTGACGACTTCATGAGGTCTACCCATAGAGAACGTTGGTCTGAGTTGAGCTCGTGCAGAGTAACCAAGTGCTTTGCGAAAGAAACAAACAGGAAAATAGCGAGCTTTCTCCTGAAACTCAGCAGAAAGGACCTGAGAGTGCTGGTGGGTGTAATCACAGGGTACAGCGCCTGTGGTCAGCATATGGCAGCTATGGGGGTCGTCGACAGCCCGATATGCCTATTCTGTCTTGAGGATGACGACACGGCAGAGCATTTTCTCTGCAGCTGTCCGGCGTTTTCCAGAATCAGAATTGGGATATTGGGTTACGATATACTGAACATGGATAAAGTTCATACTCTTCCTCTTCCGAATCTCTTAAGATTCCTCAATGAATCCAAACGATTTGTGGAAGAGTGACCTAAAACTAATTAGTTTTTCAATTCTCTTACAGAACTGTCTGGCGTGGGGATGGAATCAATCCTGCGCTTCATGAGAGATTAATTTATATTTTTATCTTTCCTATCTCTATTTTTTCTAGTGAAATCTATCCGGGTGTAGTTCAATGGTCTCCTGACTGAGTGCTTGGACTTGTCCAATCCCCCACAAATCTAATTTAACCGCAGCGCTAAACTGACAGCTGACAAGCTTTAGGTATGCGACAAACTGTTACCATCTCACTCTGCTTGAACCAAAAATTCGTGGTATATATGAAAGGAAAGGGTATTTAAGCCGAATAGGATTTAGCTGATAGTAACACCCCGGATTCTGCGGAGGAGTTTTGGACCTTTGCGCGTTGGTGACGACGAGTACCGCAGGCGATAGAACAATGAGGTGTATGAGCTTCACGACGACACAGGTATAGCACTGTGAATAAAGTTCCAGCTTCTTCGTTGGCTTGGTCATGCCATTTGAATGAATACAAACTTTCCGGTTCTGAAAGCATTCGATGCAGTACCAGCTGGTGGTAACAGAGAAAGAGGAAGGTATCTTCTGCGTTAGGAAAAAACAGGCGGAGAAGGGCTTGCCTTCACTTGGTGTGTCCAAATGGCGCCAATTAGAACGAGAAAGAAACGACTGACGCGCTTTTCCAAACTCGTCCAAAATTGCTTAAGCGGTTATCGCACCAATTAAGAAGAAGAAGAACACCACAGCATTTCTATTACATATCTCTTTTTCACGCAATTTGAAAATTTAAAACGCCCAATTGTCGAAATTCCATATAATTTCAAAGTCTAAATTTGAACTTTAATTAAATCACCACTTAAGTGGATGTATTTTAGTTATGCCAAGTGCAGCTCATTCACAGACACAATACCCCTAATCCTTTTTATATGCAGTTCATTTGCTTCTCTCGCCCACAAACTATTTTCATTTGCGCATAGCCAAAACATTCTGATACTTAAATCTACAAACAACAAACGCTGATGAAATTGGACTAACTGCTGAAGACTTTGGTGCTTAATTATTCAAGGCAAAATTTAAAAACTGTGCCTACTGAGTAGTCGGTGGCTGATACGAAATGCAAAAGACGCAAACAATGCACACAAAAGAGGTCAACACTCAGTGCAGGCATTACAAATTTATAATCAGTAATGACTGTATTTAAACTTCATTAAGTGGTAAATACAAAAACACACACACATAAATTCAACAAAGGGTGGTACGGTAAAGTCTGGCTCTGCGCGCAACGGTGTGAGCGCAACAGCCACGAGTGCCAGGCAAGGGAAGTGAGTAATGAAGAAAATGAATGACAACGAATATTAAAATTGATTGCTTGGGAGGCAGTTGCGGAGGAGTTTGAGAATAGGGACATTTTGATTTGTGTTTTCCTTTTCTATTTGCTTTTTCTTTGTTATTTTTTGTTTTTAATTTTATTTGCCGAGCTGCAGGTAGGCATTGACGAGCGTGCAAGTATAGGCGGCACACAAGCAGGACATGGCAACAACAATCAACGAAGGACAATGACACGGCTTTGCTGTAAAACAGTCTCGACTTGAAGTGAAAAGAAAATTTTGTTATCAACGAAAAAGGGAAAGGTTGTGTGGTTGTTGTTTGCAAAAGAGGAAACAAACATTTTGTGAAAAAATCGCACACAGAAAAGTCGTCAACAACAAAATCTGAAATCTGAGAAATAAGCAAAAAATGTCAGTAACATGAAAAAGACATAAAAACAGCAGTCGCTGTGCTTTGTGGCAAATGGTTTGGTGAAAATAAAAGCAAAAATAAAAATCAATTCCATGAAGAAGAAAAATTAAAAAATCACTGAACTGTCTAGTCATATCGTGCATGTGCGCGCGTGAGTAACCTACAGATGCTGCAAGTGAACTTTGAACTCTTTAAGAGTGTGACGCCGGCGTTAACAGACAGCAACGGCGACGACTATGACCGATGAGCAGTGATAGAAAAAATCCACACACATGGAAAAGTTTATGACGTCTGCGTGTGGTTTACGATTTGATGCTTGCTTAGGAGCTTTTTTTTATATTTTTTGTATTTTACGCACAAACAAAAAAATCGAATTTGATAAAAATAAAAGCAGATGAACTGTTTGCTTGTTGAAATTTAAATAAAAAGGTATAAAAAGCATGTTTTTGTGAAATTTAAATAAATTCAAGGCGAAAATATTAAAGGTGATATCGGTAAATCAGTTAATTTTTTTTTCGCCGTGTCTATGTGGCTTGAATAAAACAGAAATTTTTTTAAATTTATTTTTTGTATTATACAGTAACTTCGAATTTAAAATTGTAAACTACATCAATTAAAAACAACCTAAATAATCGGGGATCTCAGGCAGGCGAAACTATTCCATTATTCTTGGGTAGAAAGGAGCTGAGAGTCGGTAGCTGGAAGTGACTTTAAGTTGCTCACTGGCATGCGCTGTGTTGCAAGATTCTACCAGCTTTGTAAAACCAATAGATAATGAAAGCGTAACCCACCATAATAAAATTTCAAAAAAATGCGTAGCCTGTAGATCTGGGGCTTTTTATACGCATTTAGAATTTGTAATTTTTAAATACGGCTGGGGACAGGACATATTTAATAATAAAATTCTAGCAAATATTTTTTTGTTTTGAAAATCTCTCTGAAAGTTATAGTACCTCACTTTTTCTGGAGTCGATAAATTTATTTTTGATGTCTGTTTTTTACTTAAACCCTACGCTAGATGGCGCTGCTGTACATCTTTTGCCATTTTTAATGGTTTTACATGAAAAAAATTTAATTTTTACTTTTTTAAGGCTGGAAACTTCATTTATTCAACATCTATTTCATTACTGAGTTGGTAATAGTTGATTTTACAAAGATCATTTCATTAGTTTTGTGACAAAAAAACTGCATTATGATGAGAAAAAAATTTAAAGTTAAATATTTTATTACAAAAAAGGGCCTTTTGTATTTTCTTAATTAAAAAAAATTATATTTTGAATTTGCTCAGGGGGCCTGGTGAATGTTAAATGTCGATTGGTAGACGAATTCACAACGTATTGAGCAATTAGAACTTAGGAACTAAGAAGGGACCCATTTCATTGCTGTGGATATCCACAGGATGGGTATTCAGACCTTCCGAGTGTCGCAGTTTCACTATTCAATATCTGGAATCAGAGAACAAGTATTTAGACTTCTAGAAACCGAAGTTTCAACTACTCGCTATTTGGTATCACAGGATAGATATTTAGACTTTCCAAGGATCGTAGTCTTCCTACTCGCTATTTGGCTGTGACTCCAGTATTTAGACCACTGGCTCCGGGTATTTAGACCTTCCGAGAGTTGCAGTCTTCCTACTCGCTATTTGGAATCACAGAACGGTTATTTAGACTATAAATTGTGCCCTCCATTAAGAGCTTTGGACACTTTAAAAACACCATTGCGTACTCGATTGAGAATTTCAGACTATAAATATTCTTCAAGTGTCGATTTTCTCAAACTGCTAAGTCTCACTCTTCAGAAATGTATGCATACATATTTAAATATTTCCATTTGCTTATGTATTATATGTGTATCACCTATATTATGGCAAAATGAGCTCATGTGCGAATTGCGCGAAAAAGCTCAAAAAGGTTTCTTCACATCGTCTAAGCAGCGGGCAAGCACCTGTCGCCGCAACGGCATCACTACTGCTGCTGCCACAGAAAAAGGTCATTTTGTATTTATGGTATTTTGTGTTCACTGAATCTGACTGGCAGATGGCCCGTTTTTAATTGATTTTACAGCAAAGAAAAAGTGTGGAAGCAGCAATAGAAATAAATAAAGAGTTTGAGAAAGTAAAGAAAAAGTGTCAGACAATTGGCGAGCGGCACTTGAAGAGTGTGATATTTCACACATGAGCGCAAAATGTACCAGCAAATAGTGAAATAATGAGCGCAGCAAACGTTTTATGAAAATTTGCACATTTTTCATTAAGGTTACGTATACGACATGTGGCACATAGCTTACACGACAACTGCCAGTTACCGGTTTATGCATGTATGCATATGTATATGTTTACCTATACTCCAAGCGGTGAATTGTTAATTGCAGCTTTCATGCGCACAATTTGTTCTTTTTTTTGTTGTTGTAGTACACTCACACTTTTTAAATTTATTTCAATTAATTTTCGGTTTTTTCCTCACAATTTCCCAAGCAGTTTAGTGAAAAAAAAAACCAACTGTAAACATTTTGATCTACTTCCCCATCATTCACTTTCAATTGCACTTATTTTTATATAATAGACAGCGCGCTGTTCGTCACACCACATGAGCGTGTCGTTTGCTTTAATTCAATTCACTAAGCGTTAAAATGCTTCAAACACTGCCATGGAGACAGCAGCGTGGAAGTGCTCGTTGTGAGTCCCTGTGAGAGATAATGGCATTTTCTGCACTCGAACAAGAAGTACGAAAATTCCATGTTTTATATATGCCAACTTGTGTGTGGGCATGTCTTGCGCGCACGGCATGAACAATGTGTGCCGGAAATTCAATTTGACGGCGTCAAGAGGGATAATTAAGCGACGCTATTGTATGGGGCGTTTAAGGTGCAAAAAGTACATAGCGCAAGCAGGAAATCATTTTGGTGGCATTTTTTGTTTTATATTGTAATTTAGTTTTGGGAATTTAATGTGCATAGGTATTGGTGTTGTTAAGGACAAACGTCCAAATGGTCATAAGTAGAGAAGAGAAAAATCTAATTTTTAGTTATATGCCAGGCGCGCAACCAGGGTTTTGTGTAAGATTCTCTCATAAATTTGAATATGTAAAACAAGTAAATATTTATAGGTTTTCTAACAATATTTTATTTTTTAGAAAGTGAGAAAAACTTAAAAATAGACATACACCAGTGTGCAGAATTCTAGTACCGTGACGAATTTCCAAGGTTTAGCAATTTTTTTTTTTATTTTTTTATGTTTTTTGATGTTTTTTATATTGTTATAAAAATATAGCGCATTCTACAACAAATGCCATATAAATCAAAGCTTTAAACCTTGAAAAAATGTTTCAAAAATTTAACAAATTAAAAAAAAAAATTAGATCAAAATTTTAAAAATTTTAAACACACGTTTTAAGTAGAAATAAATTTAGTATTTACAGTAATAAAGTGCAAGTTTGAAGCCGCTCAAAAATCGCATTGATTTTTGAGACTTTTTATTGCTGAGGCACTGAGCACTTTCTTCCATATAAAAACAATTGAAACAAATTTCACCTTCCTTTTCTGTACTTCCCACAGATCTCTCCATTCGCAAATTAGGACTATCTTTCAAAGCAAACTGGATTAGAAGGAGAGGAGAGTCTGTGCGGACACAAAGGTACCTCTGTTTTCACCGACGCATCCAAGATGGAACTTAGAGTTGGAGCGGGGGAATCAGCCAATATTTCAGTCTCCTTTAAACCGCCGAAAATTAGTAGTGCTTTTCAAGCAGAGGTCTTCGCGCTCCCGCAGATATCCAAAATGCTTAGGAAACGCTGTTAAGAGGGAGATATAAATATCTTTTCCGATAGTCAAGCTGCGATCAAGGCCCTGCCGTCGACATGTTGCTGCTCTCTTCTCGTAAACTCCTGTAAGGAGGATAGCAAACGTCTCGAATATGCAGGAAACAATTGACTTATCTGTTTTCGAGGACATAAGAATATAGAGGGAAATGAGATTGCCAGGAAGGGGTCGATAAAATCGGTTTCAGTTATTCCCATCTCAGACATCGGTGTCCCCTTGACCATTGTTAAAGGGAAACTGCACAATTTCTTTCTTAAAAAAGCGAAAGACAAATAAAGTTCTATCTTATCGTGTGCTTTCTCAAAAATTCTTTGGCCTCAATACGACAGAAGCAGAACGCTTAAGTGCTGGTGATCCCCAGCCATTCAATTTCCAAACTCAAGGCGGTGTATCGGTCACTGGGCGCGAACTGAAACTCATACGAAGGGTCTTGGACTTCCGGACGACCCCCATTGCAGAAGCTGTGGGAATCCGACAGAGAAAAAGACTTTTAAGCACTTCTTTGAAAATGCTCGGCGTTGGCGGCTAGGCGCTTGAAGTTCCTTAGGGTGTCTTTTGGGGACAGTCTGGATGGCTATAGATGGTTTTAGGTTTTGTAACGCTGGTAGTGGTCTACATTATGGTATCAAAACAGCACTCTAGTGCTTCTTGCATTGTACCCGTAGTACTCTTGTCATCTAACCTACCTACCTACCTATTTGATGGCCAAGGATTATATTTTTATATTTTGAAAATCTATTCGAACCACAAATATATATAAATATTTTTAAGAGGAAATTCTCGTGAGTACTACAATACCGACGTAGAAGTATACACTAAGGAGGATAGAATACAAAATTTGGCCATCCAAAGCCAAATTATGAGAGTAACTTTGGTTGTTACGTCTCGGGAGTTTGGTTAGCAGAATTATTCCCGCTAAATTCACTCATATTCTTGCACTCTTCTAATCAGTGCTTCTTCAGACACAACGAAGTGTCACAATCAATGCCTGCGTTGATTTTTTCATACACCACCAACACAATTTCGCTTTTTCCGACCTCTGTCATAAAAAAAACTGTCATAACCCTTGTTACGTCAGCAAATAAGCTGATTCTTTCAAGTTCGCTGAGAGTCGAGTACGAATTTGATTCTGTACATCGGGAGTATGCATGCATTGTAGCTTGTCCGCTATACCTATCCTAAATAAAGAGGGTATTAGCCCTTTCCCTTTTTCACTTCCCGTGCAGGTTGATAGTATGGGAACTGGCATGGCCAATGTTATTGATTGATGTATTTTCGAAAGACTCGATTTCCTGAAAAAATTGTGTAAGCTGGTAGTTTGCGCAGCCATTGGTTCTGTTAAACTAAATGGTTGCCTTGGAGCTAAATGTCATCTGTGACACAAGATGACAGCCCGGCGTTAGTTAGAGTTCACGTCGCGTGATAGCTACCAAAATTTGATTGTGGCTCATAATCTTTTTTTTTTAATATTTTGACAATTGCGCGGATGTAACGCCTTGCCGCTGAGTGTTAAATAAAACTGACATTTTTAAAGTAAAATTCAAAAATATATAAAATATAGGTTGACAAACAATTTTTTTTCTAGATTAATGCGTACGTTCTGCTGCCTGGCATCGAAAAGCACTAATTTTTTCATTCTTAGCTTTCGAAGTTTGTTTTTATATGTTTTAGGTCGGCACTCCTTGCCGAAAGCTTACTAATCTGAAAAAATCCATACAAACATAAGAAAATCATTTATTACTTTTTTACAGGGTGGCACAAATTAATCACTCTATCGGAAGATTTATAATTTTTGGAAATGGCGTCGTACGTCAATCATATTGACACTTGTGAACTAGACAGCTGCAGTATACGTACAGGCAAGCAATATAGGTCGTAAAAGAGAAAATAAAGATTTCAATCACTTAAAACTATTTGATTTTATTCAGTCAAAAAGTATATAAAAAAAAATTATGTTCAATGTTGACACTCATTATTCTAGAACTAGCAAAAATTTGTATGATTGTAATTTATAATAAATTGATAATTAATTTTGTGCCACCTTGTATTTTTCATTATTCTTGAACTAGAAACAATTTTTCTGATGGTAATTTATAATAAATTTATGAATAATTTTGTGCCACCTTGTATTTTCATTATTCTTAAACAAGCAACAAATTTTCTGTTTATAATTCATAATAAATTGATGATTAATTTTGCGCCACCTTGTGTTACTCGATATTCGTGTACTAGAAAAAATTTGTCTGGTTGTAGTTTATAATAAATTCATGATTAATTTTGCGCCACCTTGTATTTTTCAATATTTTTATACTAGAAAAAGTTTTTCTGATGGTAATTTACAATAAATTGCTGATTAATTTTGCGCCACCTTGTATTACTCAATATACTTGTACTAGAAAAAATTTTCCTGATTGTATTTCGTAATAAAATTCTGATGTAATCATTATGTAATGTGTGCCAGGCTTTCGTTTTCAGAACGCAGACTTGGTAGTTATGCTGCTTCTTTGTTTTATTCTGCCTCATTTTGCAAAAACATATTTAATTCGCTAACTAATTTTTTTTAATCTAAGATTAATTGAATTCAAAAAAACTAAAACAAAAACAAAAAATTATCTATGAATGAATAAAACATTCAATCAAAATTAGTTACGTAAAAAATCAAAACAAAATATTACTACTTGTCTTCATCAGCGTTGCTCTTCATTAATGCTGTAAGGCTCCTGAATTCAATTCCTGAATCTGTCAAGGCTGTGAGCGGTAGGAGAAACTATCAGGTCAGTCCATAAGTTCGTTTGGTTTTTAAAGGTGGTTTTAAAATTAATAAAACAGATGTTTAAAGTATTTATTAATCAATAATATACTTTCCTTCATTATTTAAAATGTCTTCCCAACGTTTAGGCAAATTTTTTATTCCCTGCTCAAAAAATTGTTAGTCCTTGGAGCCAAAATACGATATCCCTTTTTACAGCTTCTTTTGAGGAGTAGTTCTTATTACTCATATGGGATTGAAGTCCACGGAAAAGGTGATAATCACAAGGTGCAATATCCAAAGAGTGTGGTGGATGCGCCATTAGCTCCCATTCGAGCTCGTTCAGCTTGTCTAATGTTTGCCTTGCGGTATGAGGTCTTGCGTTGTCGTGGTGAAACAAAACTTTGCGTCTATTCACTAAAGACGGTCGATTTTTGTTAAGTGCCTCATTCGGGTTTGATAGCCGATGGGAATAATAATCAGCAGTTATCGTCTGGTTTGTTATCGTCTGGAAGTTCATAATAAACAATACCGGCCATATCCCACCAAATAGGCAGGAGAATCTTCTTGGGTTGAAGGCCATCTCTAGGGGTCGGTACCGGTGTTTCATCTTCATCTAACCATTGGCGTTTGCGAACAGGATTATTGTAAAGGACCCATTTTTCATCGCCAGTAACGATACGGTTCAAAAAACTTTCATTTTCAAGCCGTTGCAGTAGCTGAGAACACACACATTCACTTTCTGCTGAAGGTTGGCGACGGAAAGTCTATGCGGAACCCACTTTCCCAGCTTTGAAAACTTTCCCAACTGAAGAAGGTGCCTGTGAACTGTGCCATGCGATGCATTTAACCTCTGAGCTATCATATCCCCTGTCAAATTTGGCTCAGCTTCCACGAGTTCGAGCAAGGCGTCGAAGTTAAAGACTTCAGGACGACCAGCGGTGGGGCATCCTCCACGTCGCAGTTACCATTTCGGAATTTTGAACTCACGGTATCCTCTCCGTAAACAGTGTTTATTTCTGCAGAAGCAGTTGTTGCATTTTTACCACTTTTATAATAAAATACAAAATATGCCTCTTATACGCGTTCGAAAATTCCATTTTATTTTTTAACAACACGTCCTTCTATCCACGATTAAAATCACTTGTTGAATGCACAATATATCAAAGAAAATATAAATAGTTCCGTTATATTCCGCGAATAATTTTTTGTATGCAAAAATCATACAAAAGTGAAATTATGGGTAAAATACGCACGAACTTATGGACTGACCTATACAAAGGGGTAATGCACGATTAATTTACTTCTATTTAAAAAATGTGGTTGTGATTAAACTGCCACAATTTCACTTTCTCTCTGATTTCTTCGATTAATTCTCATCTTGTACACTTCTGACTATTCCTATCTTTTCTCAGAGTTTATTTTAATTTCAGTTACATACTTTACATTTAATTTACACTTAAATTTAAATAATAAGATTTTTAGTGTCAAGTTTGCGTTGTAAAGAAAGCATTGATTTCAAATATTGTAACTTCTTATTAAAAGACTTAAAAGTCATACAGATACAGTGCCACAATTCTAAATTAAACAAATAAAATTACAAAATGCTCAAAACAGCTACTTAAATATGCTCTAATGGGTTGAAATCAAAAATGAAAACAAGAAAACTTCAACTGGGCGTACATCAGTCAGTTTGCTGGCACACTTTATATTTTTATGCTATGGAAAGAATACAATTTTTGTTTTTTTAGAAAAACAAACTTTGATAAAAGGAATTATTTTTTCCTCTATTAGTAACGTACAGGAAACCAAAATTTTACATCCAGATCCATGATTCAATTATACAAGGTTAAGTAAAGTTTGACAACTGATTTCGGATGCTACTTAATCCATTGATGCAATTTGGAAGCAAAGGAAACAAGGGCATAAGTTTATCCCCTTTCTGAAAATGTAGTAAAAAATTGAAAAAGGTCGTTGTAAGCCGTAGAATAATTTTATGTTATTTTATAAGTGGTACTTTTAACTTAACTATTCCCATGGATTTGTATCATATATATTATATATGTATTTTGACCATGCATCGGATTGGAATCTACATGTGCCACTTGTAAACCTACACTGAAGTAATAAATAAAACAACTTGAGAATAGTGGAAACTCTTAACGAGGAAAATTGAAATTCGTCCATAAGCGCGTTTTTCATCGTTCAAGGCGTCCATCTTACTTATAATTTCATCCTGCTGGCGCAAGTCCATCCCATAGGGCTTTTTTGCAGCAGCAGTTTGAAAATTCGAAAACTTAGTATTGAAAATATCGAACCAATCATTCACCGTATCAATGAACTCTGCTGTTTCCATGGGCTGATACATATCGAGCCCCAACGCATAACACCTTCGGATTGCACTTGCTTGGTGTTCGTCTTTGGGAACATGAACAAACTTAACTTTCTCTTTTGTCCACGTTTTGTGGCACAAAACACAGCTTGGTTTTGGCATATTTCGTCTGTTAAAAGATTCAATCCAAAAATTAATAGTAAAGAAAACACAGGCATTTTTGATAAAATCTTCCCCGAAAATTGTTAAGAAAACTGTAGTGTTTTGAGTGTTTTCCTTTATTGTACTTTAAATATAAACAAAGTATTCTAAAAATCTCAATTTTATTAATTTACTTAAAATGTTATTTCACGAAAAATCTTAAGCTATTAAAAATAAAGCACTTCAAGAAATCTTTTTTTCCGTTTATTTTCTTATTCTTTGGCATTTTTTTTCTTATAATTTACTTAAATGATTACTAAATATATGAAACCGATAAAGCAATTTTTTTTTTTGAAATGTCAAACTGCTAAAGACTTTGTAGACCAGAAATATTAATAGCAACCCTCGTATGTTTCTGTGGTCAAAAGATGCTAAGTGTCAATGTTATTTTTTGTCACAGAAATCATGCTTGCGTGGATAAATCCCTGTTATTTAAAACTGGGTTCTTTTTTTTGTTGAAACGCAAAGTATTGGTGGCAGCAACGGGCTCTAATCACACCTGTGTATATAAATTTTAAACAGTTATTAACAAAAAATCAGATTGATAATCTGCAACAAAAGACTTACCTAAATGTGGCTATGTGGCAGCTATTTATCAATGTAATTTTCACAGAACTTTCAATAGAATTGAAAGATGCGAAAGTCTAAGCAAAATGGAATAGGCAAAACAGGATTGCCTGCTAACTTTTTCAGCAAAAGTTTTAATTTCTACGCTTTTGAGTACTTTTTCTTTAGAATTTGCTCTGAAATAAAAAGTAGCTTTTCCAAGAGGACAACACGGATTTATTAAGTAGCTTCAAGATGGCTAACACAGAGTGAAAATTGGCTACTTACATCACCTTTAATTATTGCTTCATGATCCAGATCCAAAAATATCGTGCGGGACGATGTATATAAAATTTATTTAGTGAATGGGCAGCTACAAGCAGTTGGGCACAAATTTTGTATTCTGTTGCTGATATATTTACTCATTTATTTCACATACTCAGATCTACATACATTCCATCTACAGAACTATAAAACAACAAGTGGGCATTGCATTTCAAAGCCTACTGGTAGATGTGCCTATATTTGCGATTGTATTTGTGTCTTAGCAGATTAATAATGCGTTAGCAGATCACAAACAAAAGCAATGCAAAACTGTAACAGTAGCACCATCAGCGGCATATTGGCAACAACAACAAAGCAACATGACGAAAGAATGAAAGTGCACTCGCATATTAACCGTTAAGTGGTTACAAAGTAGGGTGAGGAAGAGTTCAAACTTACTAATTACAAAACGCTTATGTAGATGCATTTGCCTATAAAAGCAATTAGGATGGGTCGATTTAAGGGGTGTTAAAAGCCTTGAAAATATCTCGAAATCGCTTGCGGATAGATCGAAATGTGATATTTTGTGTTAACCCAGCAGTGCTGACTTGAGAGGGCATAACACTGAATTGTATTTTGTAACAGCCTTTCATGACTTTCAAATAGCAAAAGGACTCATTGGCAAATTTTTGAAATTTATTTATTTCTTATTTAATTTTAATAATTTCTGTCTGAAAATTTTGTTAATTCTACTACTGAAACTATAATAAGTTCCCAACGTTTTGCAAATAAAAAAAAATTTACAAATTTTATATCAAAATTTCAAAATACAAATATTTTTAATTAGAACTATACACAAATTTCGAGTAAAGAATGGATACAAAAAAAAACTAGTCGATTGTGTTTACTCTAGACTTGCGTAACACGAACTGTAATCAAAAAATAAATATGCATAATCATAGTGGTTGTTGTCATTATTAATTTGGCGTATTCACTTTTTGTAACTTCAAAGTATTCTTCAAAACATAATCGGTTAAGTGTGAGTTTGTGTGCAAAAAAGTAAATTTTGTCGCATAAAAACTTTAAATTGTCCGAAAAGTACGGTAACTTAGGTGTTAAAAAAGTTTAATAAAACCTTGTCGGTGGAACGAAGGACTAGCAATGGAAAAGAAAAATGATTTGCATCTGAAACAAAAACCAAAGAATGATGTCATTATTCGGACAAAAGCTGACCTTTCACTTCGAGATGCTGCAAACCAGTCCCGTTTGTGGGAAGGATACGTCAAGGAAGTGTGAAAAAGTGAAGGCTTATGATCATAAAACAAGATTGTTGGACCCAATTGAAATGATAAATAAGAGCGATAAAACACGTGCACGAAAATTATACCAGGTATATACCTATGAAATGAGACTTTCAGCTATTAGTACATAGATATCGCTAGGAGTATTTTTAAACCTTCCCAAATGTCTTGTTTTTTTTTTCAATAATATTCAGTTCATTGTTTGTTACGTTTCATATAATATAACAATGCATTTTTGTCGCTCTTAAAAATGTCGAATTTCGTTCCTTCAAACTACGATTTGCGGACATCGTGAAACCACTTGGGAAATGCTGCTCTCCCGGCTCAAAAGGAAGTCTTTTTTGCATCGCATCGTTACGGGTGATGCAAAATGGGTGTATTTCTCCAATCCCAAGTGTAAACGATCGTAGGGTCCGCCCGGCCACAAGCCAAAAACAACGGTCAAACCAAAACGCTTCGGCCGCAAGGCAATGCTGTGTGTTTTCTGGGATCAGCGTCGTATGATTTGGTACGAGCTATTAAAACAGGTGAAACAGCAGTTAACGGTGCACGCTACCGACGACAATTGGCGGATTTGAACAGTTCTATACACCGAAAACGCCCAGAATATGCCGATCGGCGTCACAAAGTAATTTTTCTTGATGACAATGCACCACTACATCGAACAAGAGCGACCCGGGAATTGGTGGAGACGTACGATTGGGAACCGCTGGTGCATGCAGCTTACTCACCGGACTTGGCGCCTTCCGATTATCATTTGTTTGCATCGATGGGCCACGCACTTTCCGAGCAGCGCTTCAATTCTCACGAAGAAGCCAAAAAATGGCTCGATGATTGGTTTGCGGCCAAAGGCGGGTAATTGCCTGAGAGATGGGAAAAATGTGTCGCTAGTGATGGCTATTATGTTGAAGATTAAATTTGTAACCATTTTTTGTTAATAAACGTTTCAAATTGAAAAAAAAGCCAAGATATTCATAATATATGACTGGGTGGTTATGGACGAAGGGCATAGAAGTCCCAGTTACCTTTAAGCTAAAAATATTGGACAAGTGACCTGAAAAATGCTTGATTTGCGAAGTCACCTGCCAGTGTGGTATAAGAAGCAAAGCGCTCATTACCACGGGCATTACAAATCAAGAAATTTTTAAAAAGATGTCTGCTGCCATTCATGAACAATAAAAATGCCCCGTTCTGTTCTGAAGCGATCTAGCTTCATATAATTATAGCCGTCTTTGCTATAAACCGGTATGAAAATCACGGCGTAAATATTATATTATCAAAAAGGACCACAAAGCACCAAACTATCCACAATCGCGACCTATGGGAAAGTATTGCGCAATGGTTAAAAAAAGGGGGAGACTTAATCAATGTTGAAAATTTTAGTATAGAATTTTTTTGAAAAAAAAAAACTTTTTAAGATTTTTATATATTAATTTTTTATTTTTATTTTTTATGATAAAATATACTTAAAAACAAAAACAAAAATAAAAACTGGCCCGATAGCTATAGCTACTACTTGCCTAACTGCTGTAAATATATTGCGCAATGGTTAAAAAAAAGCGGAGACTTATTCAATGTTGAAAATTTTAGCATAGAATTTTTTTGAAAAAAAAAACTTTTCAAGATTTTTATAATTTTTTATTTTTATTTTTTATGATAAAATATACTTAAAAACAAAAACAAAAATAAAAACTGGCCCGATAGCTATAGCTACTACTTGCCTAACTGCTGTAAATATATTGCGCAATGGTTAAAAAAAAGCGGAGACTTATTCAATGTTGAAAATTTTAGTATAGAATTTTTTTGAAAAAAAAAACTTTTTAAGATTTTTATAATTTTTTATTTTTATTTTTTATGATAAAATATACTTAAAAACAAAAACAAAAATAAAATTAAAATAAAAACTGGCCCTATAGCTATAGCTACTACTTACCTTACTGCTGTAATGTAATCGGGTACTTTTTCCCCCGCGCCCGGACTCGAGAGTAATTCGAATTATATGAATTATATTTGAAGGGGCTCGCATCTCAAGTTTCCCCCGGGGCCCGAATACTCTCTTCACGGCCCTGCCAGCAGCTGATAAATATATTTTTTATTTTTATTTTTAAGAAAACTAGTCTTAAATACTCTATCGCAATAGACCCGCCTTAATGCGCACATAACAACCTTCCATATGCACATGAACCGCTATGAGTGGGTCTCAACACCCAATAAGACAAGCACACAAGCACAAAGCAAATGGCAGTATCAGTACGAGTAGTGATCGAAGCGAGTGAACGGTATTTTGTTATGATTTGAAGTGGAAAAAGTGCCCAAAGAGCTCCACGGCGAAGACTGTCAGAGTGTAATGCAAAGAGGGATAAAATAAAAAGATCTAGCAGCAGGTAGTTCAATAAAAAGCGAGTGAAGTGGCGATGCACTTGAACGATTCACAATTCAGCTTGAACGTACACGAAGACGGCCTGGCGGGCGTTGCGTGTAAATATGCAAATTTTCCACATTGGCTGCCGGCAGCAGGCAACAGGCGAGTTATGGTGTTGCAAATTGACAGTAAAATGGTAAAATGGGCAAGAGTTGGAAAAAAGCAAACATAATAACAACAAGATTAAGAACAGAGTGCAAGATTTTGCAAGCAGCATTTC
Organism: Anastrepha obliqua; assembly: GCF_027943255.1. Classification (NCBI taxonomy): domain Eukaryota; kingdom Metazoa; phylum Arthropoda; class Insecta; order Diptera; family Tephritidae; genus Anastrepha; species Anastrepha obliqua. Next base: position 111,646,845 of record NC_072896.1, on the reverse strand, counting down.
TACGAATCATGTGAATGCAAGCGGAAGAGTGCAGGTAAATCTGGGCATCTGTGCATTGAAGTGGAAGATGGAAATTGAAGCGCTGTTAAGTGCAGAAAGGGCTTTGTTGGGTATTGCTATCGAAGCTGTTGTGGTAAATAAAGGAATAACGGTGAGTAGTGATGTTTGCTTACATCGCAATGAAGATAGGGAAATTGTGCGGTTCGTAAAACTGGTTAATATTAAATAGTAGATTTGGTATATTTATTTTATGAGCTCAAGGATGGTACAAAATAAAAGATTAAAACTAAATATTTAGAGGCTATTAAAATAGTTCAATTCATGTTAAATAATAAATATTTTTTTTTCGGTACAACTAGCAAATACAGCACTCAGTTAACATTAAGTCCATTGTGCTGCACTCGGGCTCCCTTTTTAAATTTCTTTAAATCTACCAGACCTTCGAAGACATCTGAGTAGATCAAGCAGCCAAGGTGGGCGTTTTTTAGGGGGTTAGGGGTAGTCAAAATTTTCAAAAAATTGGAGTTTCTTTTTAGTTTTGAATTTTCTGAAAGTATAAAATCTTAAAAAAAACTCTGTTAAAATTTGAAGTGAATCCGACAAATACTTTTCGAGTTATTCAACAACTAACAAAGGGCGCTCGGGCGCTCCCGAGCTCCATAGGAAAACTTTAAATGTGTTTTTCACAAAACTATGTTTTTGAACTGCTGATCACTGCAACTTAATAACCGCTTGTTAGAATTCAGTAAAATTTGTACTGCTTTTGGAAAACAGTAAAAAAATCGAGTCTGATCGTAAGATTTTTTTTTTATTTCGATTTTTTTTAAACACGGTTTTTTTCTCGAAAATCCAAAAAATATTTTCTGAAGCCGCCATATTGTTAATTTTGATCAGGCACAAGATTATCTATTAATAAAACTAATTTCTTTTGTCCGATTGATTTTAGATGAATCTCCAAGGACTTGTGATCACCGCAAGGGACTTTTGAAGAAACGGACTCCACACAAACAGCGATAACTTTTAGAAGTATTAGTTTCTTTTCTGAAATTTTCCTTTAGTCATAATATCAAAACATGATGTATTAATGCTAAGTTTTTATTTTTGTATATTAAAATAAAGCAATTGACAAGCAAAAAAAAAAATTATTGAAAATCATAATTTTTGCGGGCCTCTGACTACCCCTAACCACTTAACACATCAGTGCCGAAGACCTTAAATCTGGTTCCAGCGAAGACCAAGCGGATGCACAGAAAGTGGTTCGCCCTCTCATCATCCTCTCCACTTGCTGGGCTGGGTGCATTGCCTGAGATGCCTATCTTTTCCATGTGCTTCTGGGAACGTCATCATTCTCACCAGCTGCCTACAATCGCTTATGCTTAATGACAAGAGAATCCGCGATAGTCAGTCGGACATGTCGGGTAACATCAGTTTCGTCCATCTATTGCCTCTCTCAGCCTGCCAAGCTCGCTTGTGGGTTGTGGTAACCGTTTGCTAACCGTGGCTTTGATGGCTACAAAAAGGAATGGGAGAACGGGCTTCGGGCTAAAGAAGTTGAATATTATAATAACCAGCTCTCAGTGAATTTGAAATTATCAGATGATTGACTGACATCGCATGGGTCATGACGGCGGTTTATTTGCGACAAAACTGCGATTGTGTTGATGATATAAGAAAAAATCAACACAGCTATTCTTAAGGGGGGGGTAAGGGTTTGTATTTTTAAAAAAATAAAAAAATTTTTTTTCTCTTATCTTATTGTTAAACATTTCAAGAATATATTCCTAAAATTTTATGTCGATCTGAGCAAAAGTCTTGAAGTTATTGTTTATTTAGCCTCTTGTCCTTTATCAGAATATCTCTGGCAGCTACGGGTGTTTTTTAGCTTACAAACTTTCAAACGCGTTTTTCTCAAAACTGCTTTTTCAAAGTCCGTGTTCACTGTCATTTAAAAACTACTTGACCGATTCATTTCAAACTTAGTATACATTTTCTACATATAAAATACCTCCCCCCAACGTTTAGTTAACATTTTTTTTTTAATTTAAGAGTGTTTTACACCCTCAAAATGGCGGAATTTTTTGCGGAAAATTGTAGTTTATATTTTAGATGGCCATAAAAAATTTTGAAGTGAAAAAAAAAATAATCAGAGAACGTTGGGGGGAGGATTTGATGATACTTTAACTAAATTTTAATGCTTTTTGATTTCAGATAATTTCCGACCGAGATATAGTGAACACCGCAAATTGTTTTTTTTTAAGACGTTGTGGGAAAAGCTTTGTCACCGGCTGGTTTTTCAAAATTTTCTCATAAAAAAATTACAGAATATTGTTAAAAGTATACTTAATAATATACAAAAGGTTTTAGTAAATTTGCTCAATCCACATTTAAAAAAAAAATTCACAAAAAAGATGTTTTTTTTACGCTGAAACCCTTACCCCGCCCTTAACGTTACTCCGTTGCTGTCTGAACAACAACTTATTGGCAGAGCGTAAGAATTCGTATAAAATGAGTGGGCAAAATTCTGCTTTCTCTAGTTCCCTTTGATGTGACAGCCGAAGTTACTCTCACAATTTTGCTTCGGATGGCCAAACCTGGTAATCTATCATCCTTGGGTCACTTCTATATTACCGGAACGAATTCGATTTTCATCCGACCAAGAAATGTCAAATCATTTCTCAAATATTTATTGCGAAAGTTTAAGGGTAGGTATAACCTCACGTATTCGTTCGACTTCATGAAAGAGTTCATAAACGTTTTTTCTCTCATAAAAAATCTTGCCTATAATCTCTCATCTGCCGTTCGGTGTCTGCTTGAAGCAGTTGAGCTTTGCATTTGTAGACTGCTCCATTTTGGGGGTAAGATCACCTAATCGGCATGAAAATTGGATGGTTACAAATCTTTTTTTTTAACTAAACTGTTTGACGATAATTTTTTTCACATTTATTTAAGTTTAGTAGGTTCGGTTAGGTTGAAGCGGTTTTACATTGTGGGACATACTCCGCCTCCTAGCTCATTGTGATGTTGCGTGAGGAATTTGCCCTTATCTTTCTTAAAGAGAATCGCTATTCAAAAATTTTAGAAGTTCCCTGATTTCCGCAGCACTGAAATCATTCATCGTTCTTCTTCGTCATCTAGACAACTTCTGCGAAAGGGTATGCTCATGTACCTGCCGCGGAAAAGTTCACAATGAAGATTTCCATCACTCAAAACTATTTTTTTACTTAGTAAAAAAGTTATAAAAACCAAATTGGATGATTAATTTTGCGCCACGTAATAGTTCAGAGTAAAGATTTCCATCACTCAAAATCTTTTTTTTTTATTTAGTAAAAAAGTTATTCAAAAATAAAATTGGATGATTAGTTTTGTGCCACCTTGTATTTAGGAAGATTACTACTATTTTCCAGTGAGTTGAACACTAGTTGAGTTGTCATATCCAAAAAAGGGGAAATTTTGAGAAAAAGGCTCCTGAAGCGTTGTCTGCAAACAATCATAATTTCTCTAAGTATTTAAATATTCTTATCGGAAGCATTTTAATATATTCCTAAGTATATGTACCTTAAAGGGTGTAAGCGCCAATTATATATATAAAATGTACTTTAAAAAATAATCAAAAAAAAAAATGTCGATTTTATTCGAATACCTTTGATATCTTTTTAGTGCATATAAAAATGTTTATTACGTGAAGGCTATATATGGAATGGCAAAGTGACACAATGTTTGATGGCATTTTTACATTGAGTAGAACAAAATCATCAGTGGCGCTTTGAATCTCTACATTTACTTGAGGAACTTTTCAGTAATTATTGTCTCAAACCATTCCTTTCAAAAACACAAAAAAATACCTAATTCGCCTTATCTTGTTTGTCATATCCTCTCCCAATATCAAAGCTCACATGACAGTTGGCAAACAGAAACACTGAGCAGCAACACCGATAAAATGGTACTAAACTCAAAATAAACGAACTTAATGGGATACCCTTTATGTTCGGATGCGTAGAAGCATCTGTTGCAGGCACTGCAAAATTATGAAAATACGTATATATTTGCAGTATACAAAAATTATTATTTTTTTTTTTATTTTATTTTATTTTATTTTTTTATTTTTTTTTATTTCATTTAATTTAATTTTATTTTATTTTATTTTATTTTATTTTAATTTATTTTATTTTATTTGATTTTATTTCATTTTTTCTTGCACACATACATATATATTTTTAATACATTTCAATTAATAAATTAATTAATAAACTTGGCTTAAGCGGAATAGCTTGCTCTCTTTGTACACCTAGCCATATGTACATACCTACATACACATATCAAACTCCATTCAAATAGCGGAGTTATATGATAATATGATTTTTTATGTGCATGCGTGTATGTATGTACATGTGTATTGCATTCTGCCTATGACCGCAACATTGTTGCAGAGTAAGTGGCAAACTACATACTTTTATTTTCTTTATATATTATTTCTCCGATACTATTATTACTTCTTTAGCGCGCCATTTGTAGCTTACATATTTGTATTTGCTGGTGTTGTTATTATTGTTATTTGTATATTAAGCAGCAAATAACTGTAGCCAGAGTGAAAAGTAAAAGAGTAACAACAATATTGAAAGCAAAATAGAGAGATAAAAAACGAATGAATTTATGTATGTGTTCATATATGTATGTACACATAAACGTTATTTAACAAAAACTACTGTTTAAAGAGCCAACAACAATTTATACTACAAGCACAACCTAAACACTCCACTTACAGAGTGTAAAGCGACCGTGTAACTGTCAATGTTTCATTGATTTGTATGTACTCGATGGATTCGTAGTGTATTTGCTGACCAGCCTCAGCGCAGAGCAGCGCAGTGCAGCGCAGCATCTTCATCGATATACTAACAGTGGAATAAGTCATTAAACAAACGCATTCACCGCTCTGGAATAATTTGTGCTGATCCAAACGAATATGAATATGGTTGCTTTTCAGTGGTGTGCATTTCGAATGAATTTACATGGAAAATCTATATAAAGGGTATTTGAATATGATTGCTGGAGATTTTTTAAGTTGTAGCGGACATGGTGCCAAAGCTACATCTAATTTTCAAAAATGCAAATTTACAAAATTTTAATAATTAGCAAAGCATATTTGCTTAGTCGATGGTATAATAGAGATACGCGTAGATATTAATTAAATCGGGTGGTAAATGCATGTGGCATCGCCCACTTCGAGTGTTACCAAACTTTCTATGATTTGGGCTCTCACCATAGTTAGTATTAAACCAAGGCGAATCTATTAAAGGTGATAACACTAGATCGGCTGATTTGTTTTTTTTTTCGATTTTTCGATGTGTACATTCGGATATCAACACAAAATGAAATGACGAAAAGCCGTTCCAAAAAAAGGTCAGCTGTTCAACGTAGTTCGTCCTTTTCTTTTTCTTTTCTATTTTCTTCTGTCGTGACTTCCAATGCACAAAACGTTGTTGTTGATCTATTGACATCATCTTTAATGAATGCGCCTTGCATTAAACCAATCAAAGTTCATATATTTGTTTAACAAAGTTCGCTATTTTGCCACCTTTGGCCCAGTTCTCTCTCAGAGCTCAGCTAAAATTACAGCAATTAGTCGCTGATGAGCAAATATTCATGGGCAAAATATGAAAGCATGTCCAGCAACTGCTATCTCAGCGTTCTTTGACCAATCCACAAGAAAGGTGAACCACGAACTGCACCAACTACCCTGGGATAAGCTTTCCCAGTAACGCATACAAAGTCCAATCAAGCGTAATGTGTGAAAAACTGAAACCCTTCGTCAAAAATTAGTCAGCGGGCAGTCAGTGCAACTTTTTCTAGTCTTAAAAAGGAGTACCGTCGAGTGGGTCTTGTGGTAAACGAGGGAAAATAAAGTACAACAAAGAAGTCTACGCGTATTGGACAGCAGGTTGCGATTGGTAATTACGAGTTTGGCGTAGTCAAGTGCTTTGTCCACCTAGGATCGAGCATTAAGAACAACAACAACGTCAGCCTGCTTTTGGCTGGGTAGGCAATTGAAAAGCAGAGCTCTCTCTCGATGCACGAAAAAAAACACCCTTGGACGGTTATTAAGAGTTTTCGAGAGAAAAATTCTTCGTAAGACCATAGGTCCAATTATTGTGAAGGCTGCATATCCAATAAGATGGAACCACGAGCTGTACTCCGCTATCGACGTTGTGAAGCGTATAAAATTCAGCAGCTGCGCTGACTAGACCACGTTGAGTTAATGAGCAATAACGCTCCAGCAAAGAAGGTGCTCTTTTCGAAAGGGACGTTTTCATCAACGTTGAAAAGACCAAGGCGACGACGAGCTGACCGCTCTTGGTGTTTCTAACTGTTGTCAATGCGCGCAATGCAGAGGCGATTGGCGCAACATTTTGGTAGCGGCCAAGACCGACCATCGGTTGTAGTTTCCAGCTAAGTTAGTAAGTAAGCATAATTTTGAAACCTTGAAAAACCTACATCCCCACATTCTACTTATCCCCAGTTACTTCCATTTGAACGTTTTGCTCGACATGTATTAAATTGTTGAAGTCGCTCAAAACCCGGACCCACCTTTCATGAAGATAACCAAGGGAGTAACAAAAAATTTCCAAATTTTACAGAAATTCGATATTTCTGTAACAACGAAGAATCGGATATGTTTGAGGAAATATTTAAAAAAATTGATGGCGCTCTACCTACTTTCACAAAAACCTATTGGAATAATTGGAAATTAAAGCATGCGCCAGGTGAAGTTCCATTTACCCCAAAAATTAACTCTTCAATACTTTTTATTGTACAAAATCTTATCTGCGCTTGATCGCCAAGTTTTCTTTATGTCAACCGTGAAAAGTTACGCTGAACTTCGTACGTATGTAATATCTCTACTCATCCCTATTGTCTGCATCTATTGGCTGGATACATCAGCCAACTTTTCATTCAGTCCTAACTCAATGTCTGCGTTACCTAAACTTTAGATGCCAAAAACAAAAAAAATCCACAAAGCCTACTTGTATATGTCGCTGCTGTTGCTGCTGCTGCTATGTTGAGAGCCAATTTCTTTTCAACAGCAAAAATAAAATACGTGTTTAGCAATGAAAAAACAGAAAAGCATAAAATACATGCATAAATATATGTGAACTCCAAAAGAATTATGCGCGCGCATGAGTAACAAACATAGAATAGCAACAAAAGATTCCACACCACTAAAATAACATAGCAAGCACTGCTATGTTCTCCCACTAGCGCTCACACCAAATGGCGCGCTCCAACATAAACATATACCAGCTTGATAACAGCGCTATGTTAAGCTTAACATTGGCTTAATTCAATGCTGTGTGTATCACACATATACTCAGCTGATACGTTTGCTCGCATGCAACAACTTTTGGGTAGCTCAGCGGCATTCAATTGCGGTAAAAATCAGTCTTTGAATGGTGCTCACTGTGTTCTGTGCTGCTCAGAAAAAGTTGTTCTCAAAAGTGTAAAAGCGTTTTGTGTGGTGCTTTTTGGTGCGTGCAGATTTTTTTTCTACTATAGCAAAGGCAAAAACAACAAGAGTGTATCTCTAGCTACATAACGCAAGGCATCTGCATAAATTTAAAGATATATATTAAAGTGCTAAAAATAAAGCGAAATATCAAAAGTATCCATTGGAAGAGTGCTAAAAGAAAGTTCTGTTAGCCAGAAGACATCTAGCGCTTATACAAGCAAGTTTTCCAAGAAATAAGAAATAACAAAACGTTTAGTGTGATTTGATGATAGTGTGAAATCTGCGTTGAGAAAAAACAGAATTTTTGAAATTTACGCGTTTGTGTAAGTTTTTCAAGCATTTATTTGAAAAAAAAATATTAAGGCGTCAAGTAAAAGTGTACAAAAGCGTTAAGAAAAAATTGTTTGCAATGCAATAAAGTGGCGTTAGCTGTTGACTACCTACCTATAATCCACTTCACCACAATTGGCTGAGTTTTCTATTAAACATACGTCCGCCAGTAACCACTATCACCACCACCATCTACTACTACCAACAACAGCAACGAGAACAGCATAACACAACACCTTAGCGTCTGAAATTGCAATAGCAAGTGGCAGTTGCTGGTGGCAAGTAATAAAAAAACAACAACATCAACACTGGGAATTGTTTTACAGCGAACAGCATTAATCAAAGTAAGCGGCAATCAAGTTGAAGCAATTGTAATAATCGCTTTTAACTGTTATTTATAAATATAATTTTTTTTTTACTTTTATTTTTTATGTTTTTGCATTGCAACTTTTACAATGTCGAAACGCATTTTGAACTGTAAATTTAAGATATTAGGAACTCAAAGAGAGGAAAATTAGTTTGCAGCCATGAAAAAATGCTAATATGAACGTGAAATTTTTTTTGGGGGAAACTTTTATTGCATTGAAGCGGAAACATGTTAAAAGGTGCTATGTTGGCTTAAAAATTAAACCGGAAAAAGTGAAACTCAAACTTTGTCAAAATTTCTAAAGTCGTTTTACAATGGTTTTCAAATGGAAGCCCTCAGGCACGGGGCTCGGTGAAAAAATAATCACATCAGCTACAATAGCACGTAACTGCATCCCAAGAACTTTATTTTTACATATACAACTCCCGTTTTGCGAACAAACTGAAGCCGGATTGCCGAGGGGATAGGGCTGATAAATTGCAAAGCCACTCGGAATTGCATTAACTGCTTTGGGTACATCTACTTCTATGTTCACTGCCTCTGCAGCAAACTCTTTAAATCAATTAGTATGAAACTTATTTTATGGCAAAAAACTTAGTTCAATTTTTTAATTTAATTTTTTTTTTTTCTTAATTTTTTTTTATTACTACTTTACTACTTAATATTTTGGTTAGCGCATCCCCAAAATTGTATACCGTGTAGTTTTAATTTCAAGTGAGCTTCAGCTGATTTGTCACGTTGCCAAATCAAGAAAAAAATATGCGGGATGCGGCTTAGAAAATTTACTGAATCACCGAATTTTGATGTAACGAACGCGGTCTGAAGATCTCGAACAATAATTCCGCTACACCTATCCACCTTAAGATATATAGCAAAAAAATATAAAGCATTTTTTGTTAGAACCTATTTTCTATAATTATTATTACAAAGTATCCGACTTAAATAAAACAAAATTTGCTTTGCAAAAATTCTATTTTTAAAACCAACTAAATTCATTTTATCAAGCCACACTCCTCGCTTGGAAAATCAGCACTTCAATTTTAGCTGAGGCGTGAGTGATTAAATGTTCCCATACCTATAAATTACGCAAAGAACTGTTAGAGCCTGGAAAGAAATGGCTTTAGTTTTAGCAGAGGTACCGCTACTGCACCACCATTTCAAACATTAATCGGAAAACGTCGTAATGTCTATAAATTAAGGGCCATACAAATTTAAGATATTATTGCTATTTTTCTTTTAAAATAAATACAGTGCAGTGTCTCCTCGATCACCTCTATTAAACGAACATCTCTCGTAAGCGGACACTTTTTTCAGTACATACCAAAATTCTTTAAGATTTTTTTTTTTAATTTTTCTCCCGTGCGTGGAGAAGCCTTCCATAACAAATTATGGATTCACGTTTTTACACTTTTCTCATAAGCGGACAAATTTTTTAGTCCCTTCGGTGTTCGCTTAAGAGAGGGTACACTGTATATAAATTTCAATTTTTTTGCAGTGTTAGTTAGTTTACGACCAGATATAAGGTAGCAATTTTTACTCTACCAAATATTAACGGCAAACCCTCCCACTTTTAACCAGTGCAATGTACTTAAAGGAAATTCCGGACTCCAAACTTAGCTGGAAATTAAATATTGAAGAGCGGGTAAAGAAAGCAGAAATCGCTTTATGTGCCTCTAAATGTGTGCTAGGAAGAAGATGGGGTCTTCAACCCAGGTATACATTATGGTTATATGTATAAGGCGGTTATATGACCAATTTTAACGTATGTCTCGGTGGTTTGGTGGAAAGCTCTAGAGAGAGAATACAACATCAAATTACTTGGCAGAATACAAAGATCAGCCTGTGCAATAACAGTCGGTGCAATCACACCATGTCCTAGGGAGGTCCTGAACGCACTGACACACGTTATTCCGGTAGATCTGCATTTAAAGAAAATGGCAACAATGAGGGCGTTTAGGTTAAATGAAGTGGGTCGCTGGAAGAAAACTCATGGCCATGTCAGTCTATTACTGCGACAAACCCAATATATCTCGAAGAGGACTGACTACATCGTCCCGAAGGTAACATTCAGCAGAAATTTTGCCACTCTCTTTCCATCCAGGAAGGAATGGAATAAGGGACTCTCACTAAACAACTTCGACACTACAGTCTATCCCGATGGCAGTAAAATGGATTGTGGTGTTGGAGCTGGCATATATTCTCATAGACTTAAAATTGGAAAATCTGTGCGTCTCCCTAATGCTTGTAATGTCTTTAGGCGGAAGTACTGGCAATTGCAGAATCGCTATGCAGTCAAGAGTGCAATTTCCCTAAAATACCTCCGAATCGCGGATTGTAGATGGAGAGAGCAGACAAAATGCAAACTTAGCAGAACGTTATGGCCCACCTACAACCTTAAGCAATCGTCCAAATTGATAGACATGAAACGACGGGATGCCTGGAGACTAACGGCAGTCATAACTGGCTTTTGGTCTGTGGGGTAACAAGCAGCCAAAAACGAGGAGGTGGCAACAAAATGGTGCGGAAGCGCTAGTTGGATTCTGAAAGAATCACTACTTAAACTAACCAGCCGAAGGTAGTTTGTATTAGTCCAGTAAATAATAATTATAATAAATTATATTAATTACTATTAAATAAATAAAAAATATTTTTGTTTTCAAAAATGTTTTAGAATATTTATGTCATCTTTTTTTTTAGCCTCTGTCAAGCATTTTCATAGCCTCTAGTAATTTAATTAGTAAATTCTATAAGTAGACGTAAACAAGGTATTTGCTCAAGCTATCAAATCAGCTTCCATATACAGCCTCATGCCAAATAAATAAGAGCACACTCTATTTTTTATTTTTTTTTTTTTTGTTTTTTTAATTTATTGTCAAGGAACAAATATTCTTCATATGCTTTTCATTTAAATTTCATGGAGATCGATAAATACACTACACAAAGAAGTAATCCTTATTTTTTCTAGCTCTATGCTGAATCTTAGCCTGGTGTAAGACAGACATTTATGGTAGCCATGTGGTTCATAATTAGCCTCGAATAATAAAATGTTTGCTCACTTGTGGTATTCGAATTTTGACACTACCTTACAAAAGGTTGCATTTAAGAAAGTAGAAGAAAGGGGAAAAAATTAAATCACTTTTGATGACAAACGTAGCAAAAAAGTACTTTTTTAATTATACGGCAACAAACTGCAAAGGGTTTAAATATAATTTAAAATTAATATTGGAATGTAAATAAATTGTTTTCAAATTCATTGTTTATGGAAAAAGTAAATCTATTTCATATATAAGGTTGGGGACGGTTGGGTTAGGTTAGCCTGGGTTGGCATTAAGCCACGCATAGACCTTTTGGTCCCTAGCGATACCAGATGAAGACCGACCTCTACGAATACCAAAAGTAGACATCATGTAGGATGTCAGCGCTTTTGGCGAATCTAAGCAGATCTGGGAGATCCACATTTTAAGCGCGTTTTTAATAATGGGGTAAAGGTTGGGGAATAAGTGCGTAGCGTTTTTACCGAAGACTTTTAATTAAATAATTATATCAATAAATTAAGCAATTATAATAAAATCTAGACCAATTTGTTGATTCCTCTAAAAATCGCCTGGTCTAGTGTCAGAGAAGTTGTTGAGCCAGTTTTTAAGGACCTCTGTGTTATCAAAGGAAACGTTTTTTATCTTTATCTCTATTTTTTCGAGCACTTTCCAGTGCACCATGCCCTCACAGTACCACCAAACACATATCATGATCTTCTTTGGATGAATATCCGACTTGACTCGTGGCTTTGGCGTATCTCCTGGTGCCACTCACTCCCTTCTTTGCTTCATATTGATGTATAAGCTCCATTTCTCATATCCCGTGACGATTCGGTACAAAAAGCGCTGTTAATGACCGCGTGTTGCTCGATGGCGGGCGAGATGCTGAGAAACAATTTGAAGGCGACTTTGTTTGTTTTTTTCGTTGAGCTCGTGAGGTACCCAAGCTCCCAATTTTTCAGTAAATCCCATTGAATGAAGGTTATTGAGAATCGTTTTATTCGCAGTTCATTCTTTCCGCGAATTTACGACTGGTTTGCCGACCGTTCTCTTGCAAAAGTGATTTGAAGCGTTCTTCATCGAATTCAGAAGGCCTTTCGCTGCGGGACGTGTCATCGACGTCGCAATTTTTGAACTTTGCGCAGCATTTGCGTGCTATAGAGTCGCCTATGATATCTTCTCCATATATATAATAGGACTATGAATAAGTTCCTTGCGGTTTTACAACAGATGGCGTAACTTGATTATTATTCCATCGATCCACATTTCCAAACATTCATTGGAGAGCTACTGTCGTAAGGCACAAACGTCAGTATAAGTTTTTTATTTGAAGCGTAAACAACAATATTTTTATCACACTTGAAAATGTCGAATTTCGTACCAAATAATGTGTTTTTGCGGGGAATTTTTTAATATGAAGAAAAAAGCAGCCGAAAGTCATCGTATCTTGGTGGAAGTTTATGGTGAGCATGCTCTAGCTGAGCGAACGTGCCAGAAGTGGTTTGCACGCTTTAAAAGTGGTGATTTTGGCTTGGAAGACGAAGAACGCGAGGGTGCGCCGCCAAAGTTCATGGATACCGAATTGGAGGAATTGCTCGATCAAGATCCGGCTCAAACGCAAGAAGAGGTTGCAAAAACTTTGGGAGTTGATCAACCATTTCCAAACGTTTAAAAGCCATGGGAATGATCCGAAAGGTAGGCCATTGGGTGCCGTATGAATTGAAGCCAAGAGACGTTGAACGCCGTTTTATGGCATGCGAACAACTGCTTCAACGGCACAAAAGAAAGGGTTTTTTGCATCGAATTGTGACTGGCGATGAAAAGTGGGTCCATTACGACAATCCAAAACGTCGGGCAACGTATGGATACCCTGGCCATGCTTCAACATCGACGTCGGCGCAGAATATTCATGGCCTGAAGGTTATGCTGTGTATCTGGTGGGACCAGCTGGGTGTTGTGTATTATGAGCTACTGAAACCGAATGAAACGATTACGGGGGATGTCTACCGACGACAATTGATGCGTTTGAGCCGAGCACTGCGAGAAAAACGGCCGCAATACGCCGATAGACACGACAAAGTTATTTTGCAACATGACAATGCTCGGCCACATGTTGCACAAGTGGTCAAAACATACTTAGAAACGCTCAAATGGGATGTCCTACCCCACCCGCCGTATAGTTCAGACCTTGCGCCATCCGATTACTATCTCTTCCGATCGATGCAACATGGCCTGGCTGACCAGCACTTCCGTAATTACGATGAAGTCAAAAAATGGATCGATTCGTGGATTGCGGCAAAACCGACCGAATTTTTCACAAAGGGAATCCGTGAATTGCCAGAAAGATGGGAAAAAGTAGTAGTAAGCGATGGACAATACTTTGAATATTAAATTTGTAACCATTTTACGTCAATAAAGTTTCAAATTTCGAAAAAAAACGAACTTATTCATAGTCCTATTATAATATATGTAATTGGTGCGTACACCCTTTTTGGGTGTTTGGCCGAGCTCCTACTCCTATTTGTGATGTGCGTCTTGATGTTGTTCCACAAATGGAGGGGCCTACAGTTTCAAGCCGACTCCGAAGGGCAGATATATTTATGAGGAGCTTTTTCATTCAGAGGTTTGCCATTGAAGCCGAGGGGCGACCACTATTAGAAAAATGTTTTTATTAATTTTGCTTTCACCGAGATTCGAACCAACGTTCTCTCTGTGAATTCCGAATTGTAGTCACGCACCAACCCATTCGGCTACGGCGGCCACCTTCTCCATACACATCGAAAATGTCCCGAGCTGCTTCTGCAGGTGTGGAAAATGTTGATTTTTGTCTCTTAGGTATTCCATTTCTAAGCCTTAAACTAATAAAAAATTTAATAACTCAAAAATACAATTAACATAGTTTTATAGAGCAGAAAGTGTTCTATCAAATGAATACTCACCCTTTGCCAAACAGCAAACAAATCGTTGTAAAATAAAAGAAAATATTTTAAAATCGCTATGAACTTATTCCCCAACCAAATAAAAAATTAAGTAAAATGTAAAAAGCAAATTCAATATATAATTAAATTGTTTGAAAAAATACTACAAATTCCATCCTAACTCCACTAAAAATAAAATCATTGTGAGCAATCATTAACTTGCTTGTTAGTCTCGGCACTGTTTTGTATGTATAGCTTGGAAAAGACTGCAAAGCTCAGTAAACTTAGTGCCCATTTACACAGGGAAACATTTTGTTCATGGGAGAAGAACGGACGGGGAAGAGAGAGGGGATTTTGTTTTCCATACTGGCGATACGCTTTGCGCTTTTTATTCGTATGGTAAAGTTGGCTCTAAACAATTTTTGACAGTTTCGTTTGTTTGCCATTTGTTTTCTTCTTTTGTGGGCGAAAGTTCTGAGTTCTGTGTTGGTTTTCAATCCAACGGAAGAAAACAACGATGACAAACATCAGAACGCTGCTTGGGAAATTCAGGATTATTTTTACTAGTAAAGTTGGTATAATTTAAAAAACTTATGAGCCATGTATTTTTCCCCATTTCTAGATACACAACTTAATTTTAAGTTGATTATTTGTAAATGAAGTATTTTCCATTTAATTTTTGTTTTATTCGAGAACAAAAAAAAAACTCAGAAATTATTTCTTATTGGGTATGGGAGTAAGTTTCCGTCCTTTCTTAGCCAAAGTTACGAATCATTTAAACAATTAACTAATACATGATATTATGTGAAGTATAGGTCATTGGAAGCTACAACTTTACTACATCTTTCAGGCAGCATACGGATTCCTCTCACGAAAAATTCGACTTCTTTTGACTTGATCCATTTGCTGAGCCAGTTTGCGATGCTCTTGTAAGAAGTGAACCGCTCTCCAATTAGAGCTGATTGCATTGATCGGAACAGATGGTAATCCGAAGGGGCAATGTCTGGGGAATACGACAAGATTTCCCAATTCAGTCCCTCTAAATACTTCTGGACCGATTTAGCAATGTGTGGTCTGGCGTTGTCATGCAGCAAAATCAGTTTGTCTTGTCTACCGAGATTTACTTTGAGAGCTCGATTCAAACGTATTAGCTGCAGTCAATAACAATCGCCAGTGATGGTTTCAGATGGTTTAAGGAGTTCATAATAGATGACATCCTTCTGATCCCACCAGATGCGCAACATAACCGTTGAAGCTTGAATTTTTTTTCGCTGTCGATGGACCTGGTTCACCTACTAGGCTCCAACATTTTCGACGCTTAGGGTTATCATAATATATCCATTTTTCATCGCCAGTGACGATGCGATGCAGAAAACCTTTTCTTTTCTGCCGTTCGAGTAACATCTCACACATCACCAAACGACTCTCGATATGCCTCTCCTTCAATTGCTCTGGCACCCAGTTACTTGCTTTCCGGACCATTCCCATCGCGTGCAAACGATGGTTGATCTGTCAACATCCAACTCTTTAGACATATCATAAAGGATTCGATATGCATCTTCATCCAATAATTGTTGTAGTTGAGTATCGTCGAATTTTGTCTGTGCCCTTTTGCGATCTTTATGACTGACATCGAAATGGACACTTTGGAAGTGTCGAAACCACTTTTTACAAGTTGTATCTGATGGAGTGCCGCCGTAGCCGAATGGGTTGGTGCGTGATTACCATTCGGAATTCACAGAGAGGTCGTTGGTTCGAATCTCGGTGAAAGCAAAATTAATAAAAACATTTTTCTAATAGCGGTCGCCCCTCGGCAGGCAATGGCAAACCTCCGAGTGTATTTCTGCCATGAAAAAGCTCCTCATAAAAATATCTGCCGTTCGAAGTCGGCTTGAAACTGTAGGTCCCTCCATTTGTGGAACAACATCAAGACGCACATCACAAATAGGAGGAGGAGCTCGGCCAAACACCTAACAGAAGTGTACGCGCCAATTATTTATTTTTTTTTTTATCTGATGGAGTGTTTCATCCGTACTTTTCTTTAAAAAGTAATAATGAAGAATGACTTGCAGCAAATGCTGTTTTTTCGGGACGAACGTAGACATTTTCGACGTCAGATAAAAAAGGATCTTTACGCTTCAAACGAATGTCAACTACTGCGATCGACAACTCACATATACACCTTAAAATCAACAGTATATTACTAAAGCGAACACAAAAATAGTATCAGCAGCGACACCTCTTTTAAGAGAGCGGAAACTTATTCCCATACCCAATATTTAACCAGTTTGCATTCTTCATTGAAATATAATAAATATTTAAGAAACAGTTGACGAACGTTCTCCGCTTTACATTCTCACGGATTGTAGAATATATCCGAACCAAAAGATGCTAAAGTAGTAAACAGCAAAAGCAACAAATGTTGCCGTGTGACCGCGAATGAAACATCGAAAGTTAATTTCCAGTGTCTCCCTTCCAGATATCTCTGTGTGTAAATCAGCACTTAATGGAGAATTTTATTTAAAATCACCGTCACCTCCTACACTCAATCGAATTTGGAGCTCAACGAAGTAGATTCCGCTGTATTGTTTTCAAAGACTCGCATTTCAAAAAAATCTTTCTTGCACAACAACACAAAAGTAAGATCATTAGAAAGTTGCTATATAATTAATATTTTATTTATTGGTTGCCTTCAATGACTTTGCTTTAGGAATAATCCGATGTCCAATGGCATGCATCGCTTGCTGGCTATCACAGCGACAAGTATTAGCGGTTTTAGCGGCAGCTGCACAGTTGCGAGTTGACTATTGGAGCTGCAGCTGCGAGTGGTTTGTTCAGGCGCTTTGACTCTGCGGGCAACTCAGAGCGCCTCCAGAGTTTTGAACGCCGCTACTAGTCACTTCTAGCTGGTTAGCACGAGAAAGCCGCGTCTCTTTCATTTCCTATATCCACTTCTGTTGCTCTTTTTTTCATGTTTCCTCATCTTGCCGCAGCCAACTAACAAGTTTGTTACCTTTCCACTATTTTTATTTTGTTCTTGTTTTTTTTTTTCGTTTTGGTATAGCGACTTTTTTTGTTTAGAATTACTTTTACGGGTTTTGTGGTGGGCATTTGGTTTGTTATTAGTTTTTTGTTTTTTAATTCTTTTATTATTATTTTTTTGTTTTAGTTATTATATTATTTTTTTTTTTTGTTTTAATGACATTTTGTGCGCAAGCAACGAAACGTAACGAATCGAAATAAATGTAAACAAACATATTCACGTTCACATGTTCCACACAAATTAGTCCATTTCTCGTACAAGTGCACTTGTATGCGTGTGTGTATGTGTGTATGTATGGATTTTCACATGGCTTTGTGAGCATTTTAATAGCTCCAGCTGGCTAGCGTTTGCTCGTGTATGGGCATTTTCCTGTCTTAAATTGACGATCATTTCTGACAGGCGTGCATGTGCACACCTGCGGGTGAGTTTTGATAAAAAGTTTTGTACAAATCGGCATGCCATAGATGTGTGTGTGTGTGTAAAATGCAAGCTAATTGGTATAAATATTTAAGTAGAGAATTTCGTGATAATTCGTGTGATAGCAAAAGAGGAAGTTAATGTAGGTTAGGTTAGGTAGTGATGGTTGCCCACAGAGTGGGCCCACTTAGATGAAAGAAGTTTGGTTCATCCTTTGTGATACCATTGCAAGGGGGGAAAAAGAGGTGAAGGAAAAAAGGACGAAAGGGAAAGGGATGGGGAGGGTTGAGTGTTTGTGGGCTATGAACGGTGACTGGTCTGCGGTTGTGTTAACCTCTTTATGCTGCTGATGAAGTTCATCAGATTTTTGTTATCAAGACCTGCAGTGGGCTCAGAAAAGAAGTAAGAACCAAGATGCTTGAATCTTAGTCCCGCGAGAGCTGGGCAGCTAAAGAGCAGGTGCTGAGATGATTCCACCTCATCCTCCATTCAGCTGACGCAAAAAGGACTCGAAGTAATTCCGAGTCTCACGGCATGTATACGGCCACATAAGGATGCCTGCGAAATTTGAGAGATGAGATTTTGTCATCCTCAGAACATCCCTCGAACGTCTCCTTACCGCCGACCTTACACGTTCGTGTACTCTGAACTCTCTCTAGCGTTTTGACCGATGTCGTCCTCTCCAGGGAGTTCCACCAGACAACGACTTTATATAACAAGATTGGCTTTATTACGGTATTATAGAGCCAAAATACAACTCTAGGCGACGGGCCCCATCTTTTGGCAATTCCGCCCTTGTATCCATACAAGGCTATTGATGCCTTCCTTACTCTCTCCTCAATGTTGGGCTTCCACGTTAGCTTACTGTCAAGAATTAGACCTAGGTGCTTCACCTTGTCAGAAAGCAACAGCGGAGCGCCCCCCATCAAGGGGATTTGAGCTCTGGGTGTTTTATATTTCCTCGTGAAAAGGGCGAGCTCCGTCTTAAGAGGATTCACCGATAAGCCGCAGTCTGCTGGCCATCGAGCAACTACGTTCAGATATCCCTGCATTGAAGCGTACAGGGTATCTATAAACTTTCCTCTAACAATTAATGCCACATCATCCGCATAGGCAATCACCTTACAACCCACCTTACCAGCTCCTCCAGCAAGTCATTGATAACAATGATCCAGAGAAATGGTAAGAGAACACAAACAGAACGACAAACGCCCCCGAGGAATTCCGCTTCTTATGTGTAGGTCAATCAGCCTCTCAAGGGTTTGCAGCAAGAAAGATGAGAGGCTGATTGGCCTAAAATCCTTAGGGGGACATGTGAGCTCTTGCAGCCTTGGGTATGAACACAGCCCTCACAGCCCTCCCTGATCCCGGTATATAGCCCCTGGATATGCATCTCGCATATATAGGGCTCAGCCAGCGGCATGACACCTCCGCAGATTTCTGCAGTTGGGCAGGTATGATGCCATCAGAACCAGGCGACTTGAAGGGCCCGAATGAGCCAATGGCCCAAGCCAAGCGGTGCTTATCCAGCAGCCAGCCCCGGTTCTGAAGACAGATTGGTGTACTTCCCAAGCTGGTGCTACTAGATACCGGATTCGTCGGAAAATGAGCGTCGAGAAGCAGTTTTAGTGAAATTAATGTAGCTGGTTGTTCATTATTAATACCAGGAATTGCAGTTAATGGAAAAACTTATGAACGCTGCGAACGTTCTCGAATTGCATATCCTTCGTAAAGTGCATATTTGTATGTACAGTGGCTCACAGCTTATTTGATGCAGCCAAAAAAAATTATTAAAATGTCAAATATATTTTATGGTATTTCCATTACAGAAAAAACTCTTATATTTTTTATTTTTAAATAACATGTTTTATTTAATAACAAAAAATAACAAAAAATGTTTCTTCATAAGAAAGAGATGGCAAATTAAAATAACTCAGTTGCAGTTTTGACGTCACAGCTTAAATGATGTACTAAATTAAAAGTATTCAAAAAACATAAACACATAAATATTTCGATTTCATGATTACGGCTAATACTTGGTGGGGTATCCCTTTTGATTCAGAACCGCTTTTAGTCGGGAATTCATAGATTCTACAAATTTTACTATATAATCGTAACTAATTTTATCCCATTCTTCCTGTAGTGCCCGTTTCAGTTCAGAAGCATTACAAATATGGTGGTTTCTTACTTAATTTTCCAGCACTGACCACAAATCCTCAATAACGTTGAGATCTGGACTCTGTGCAGGTGTGCGGATAGTTCCAGATACGCCAAGTTTTTACAATACCAGACGTATGCGTGGGATCATTGCCTTGGTAGAACCTAAACGAATCCCTAATGCCCATTTATCCGCACTTTGTACTAAATTATCTTTTAGCAGATCCAGATACATCTCTTTATTCATATTTCCTTCGATAAATGTTAAATTTCCGACGCCTGAATAGGACATGCAACCCCATACCATCACACTGCACCGCGGCCTTTAACTGTAGAACGCAGGCACGTCAGGAAGCATTTCCTCAATTACGCGGACGAGATCCAAGACAAAATAGACAGACAGCTACTGGATCGGACAGTGTACAGTAGGCCGGGTCGATTTGTGGGGAGGCAAAAAAATCGCTCATTGATCTGTGAAAATCATATTCTAGGGATCAAAATAAGAAACTTTGCCGAAGGAACCATACCTCTAAAACGAATTCTGATGTCCCCCAATTTGGGTCGAACTTTTAGTGTCTTTTGTGGGGAGGCAAAAAAATCGCCCATTGCTCTGTGAAAATCATATTCTAAGGATCAAAATAAGAGACTTTGCCGAAGGAACCATACCTCTAAAACGAATTCTGATGTCCCCCAATTTGGGTCGAACTTTTTAGTTTCTTTTCTCATGTAAAGGCCAAAAATGGTGATATTTTGATATGATTGTATGGGGAACCCCCAGGGGAGTTCTAAGGGGGTGTGCCACTGGCATGGGTGGATCGACCGTCCAAAGTTAGTGGGGGTCGGTCATACATTTGGACTCGATTGGAGCACTCTAAATGGGTCAAAGTGGGATTTTTCGTTCGACCCAAATTGAGGGGCATCAGAATTCGTTTTAGAGGTATGGTTCCTTCGGCAAAGTTTCTTATTTTGATCCCTAGAATACGATTTTCACAGAGCAATGAGCGATTTTTAAATCGACCCGCCCTAGTGTACAGGCAGACCATAAACGACATTCATCGGGAGACCATTACCGCCTTCTGAAGCTTCCGATCCCCGAATGCCGTTATCGAAGTCCAACAACCATCAATCGCAGACGAAGAGCTCCAACTTCCCCGAAAGGCCCGGGTAACCTTGGCACAATTACGTCCAGGATACTGTAACATTTTAAACTTCTACTTATCCAGAATCGACCCCGACACACTAAACATACCCCGCACGACACTAACCACCTTTTCACATGCCCCATCAAACCCACTCATCTAACACCCCGCTCCCTCTGGACCCAACCTGCAGAAACAGCTAGTTTCCTGGGCCTACCGTTAAATGAGCTAGACGAAGACGGCCGGTGATTACAGTACACTAACAGGGCAAATTTACGGTTTCAACAACAACAACAACAACAACAACTGTAAAGCGCAAATTACATGGTTGAATCGCGGTGTTTGGTTTTCTCCAAACGCAGAACTTCCCATTAGACCTGAAAAGGTTAAATTGGTTTTCATCCGCAAAAACAACGGACTTCCAGAACGAAATGTTTTTGTTCAAATGTTGTCTGCAAAACTCTATTCTTTGTTTTCTATTACGAGCATTAATCAACGGCTTATTTCGGGCAGTCCTTCCATGAAAATTTTCTTCGCGCAAAACTCTATGAACAGTCTTAGGGTTACCGATCGTTCCTAAGTATTTTTCGACTTCGTTCGTTAATTTTGGAGCGCTTAAATCGGGTTTTTCTTTAACTTTGCGCACAATCCACCTCTTAACTGCATCATTAAATATTTTAATTGGCGCAGATCTGCCCTTATCTTCTATGCTGTTTTCGTGGCGAAACCTTTCTATAATTTGCTGGACAGTTGAGGAATTAATAGCAACAATTTCTGCAATTTTTCGTTAACTTTTGCCCTCTTTATAATGGCGAATAATGTCTTCCCTTTTTCAAGTGAGGTTCGTTTTCCAATTTTAAAAAATTTTAATTTTTTCAACTTTTCTTTACAAAAATCTTTTGAGAATGACTTAAAATGCTAAGCTAAACAGAAAAAATATCTTTCACCGTTATTGCATTCTCAGAGAAAATATAAAGTACACTGCATCATTTAAACTGTGAGCACATCTTGATGAGAAAACAATTTCTTTCTATATATAAGGTTGGCAAAAAAGTCTTGCAGTATTTCCGCAAGCTTGTCTTTGCAAGCGCTTAGTTCTAATATAGTTGTATTCGTCGCATCGGTTCACGCTAGAGCTTTTTGGAAAGCTCTTTTCACGTGCTAACACGTGTTTGATTAATTGTTGTTTGCTTTTAGTCGTTCGTGAGTTATAGCGTCACAAACATGGAGCAAAATATGGAGAAAATACGGCATATTTTACAGTACTACTACGATAAAGGCAAAAATGCATCTCATGCTGCCAATAAAATTTGTGCAGTTTATGGACCCGATACAGTTTCCATTTCCACCGCACAACGATGGTTTCAACGTTTTCGTTCTGGTGCAGAGGTGATCGAAGATGCGCCACGGTCCGGAAGGTCTGTCGTCGAAAATTGCGATAAAATCGCTGAATTGATCGAAAGAGACCGGCATAGTAGCAGCCGTAGCATCGGCCAAGAGCTGGGCAAGAGTCATCAAACCGTTATAAACCATTTTAAGAAGCTTGGATTCAAAAATAAGCTCGATGTATGGGTGCCACACGACTTGACGCAAAAAAACATTTTTGCCCGTATGGATGCATGCGAATCGCTTCTGAATTGCAACAAAATCGACCCGTTTTTGAAGCGGATGGTGACTGGCGATGAAAAGTGGGTCACTTACGACAACGTGAAGCGCAAACGGTCGTGGTCGAAAAGCGGTGAAGCTGCCCAGACGGTGGCCAAGCCTGGATTGACGGCCAGGAAGGTTCTTCTGTATGTTTGGTGGGATTGGCAGGGAATCATCCACTATGAGCTGCTCCCCTATGGCCAAACGCTCAATTCGGACCTGTACTGCCAACAACTGGACCGCTTGAATGCAGCACTCATTCAGAAGAGGCCATCTTTGATCAACAGAGGCCGAATTGTCTTCCATCAACGCCAGGCCACACACATCTTTGGTGACGCGCCAGAAGCTCCGGGAGCTCGGATGGGAGGTTCTTCTGCATCCACCGTATAGTCCGGATTTCGGACGAAGTGATTACCACCTATTTCTGTCCAGGGCGAACGAGCTTGGTAGTCGGAAGTTGTCCTCAAGAGAGTCCTGTGAAAATTGGCTCTCTGAGTTTTTTGACAATAGGGAAGCGAGCGTCTATAAGAGGGGCATTATGAAGTTGGCATCTCGTTGGGAACTCGTCATCGAACAAAACGGCGCATATTTGACTTAAATCGCATTATTATAACCAATTTTATGAACAATTGAAAATTCAATAAAAATACCGCAAGACTTTTTTGACAACCTTATATTTTCAGCAAGCTTTGTTTTTGTTATTGTTCCTTCTGCAGTGGTAAACAGTACATACATATCTTATTACAAGTCGTATGTATTTTTTTTTATTAAATTTAATAAACATCGAGTAATTTTCTTTTTTCTAAAAAAGTATTACCTGCATCAAATAAGCTGAGAGTCACTGTATGCATTAAGGTTGTTAAAAAAGATGCTCAGGGTGAGCCACTGCTTCCTTTACTATTGCGCTCCATACGTTTCGGTTCATTGCATAGCATCGTCGGTGCTTTCTGCTGCCCCAAATGTGAGAGTTAAAACTCGTCTTTGCAATTATCAGAATAAGAATATCCGCAGAATTTTCCTCGCAAATCATAAGAGTAATCAGCACCCGTATTTCACTTCCATACGTTGGGTTTTTCTTGGTCTTATAAGGAACTTTGTTTTTATTTTTTTTTTAGGGTTAGAAGGTTATGTCATAAACATCATTAACGGTCGCACCAGTGGTATGTAGGACATGCTCCCACCCTGGCATCGCTGTAAGCATTTCATTTCGGTGGAGCCGCCTTTATTGACACACCAGGTACCTGCGTCCAGTCTCTCACTTGTGTACGTATGGAGAATCCACGCCAGCAATAGTATCCACTCCTCCCACTGTTTGTGTAAGTGCTTCTGGATGAAATGGAACAACGGAAAATCTGCGATAGCGCAGCATTTACAACCTATCGTCTTGTCTTCTGTATGGTGTTATTGTGAGCAATTGACTCATATGTCAGCGTTTGCCGTCGTCCTGTCCAGAAACACTTCATCTGCATGTCGTACTTCCATCTGTAACTGCTGCTGCTGGGCCTTGCGCTCCCATTCAATGAATTGAAGTCGTAGCATTATTTTTGCAGCCAACGCTTGAACCGCATCCCACTTAGCACTGGATGAGCATACGTCCCGAGGTTGATATATCAGATTTTTTTTTGTCAAAGTAAATTGCCACAATTTGGATACTATTTTCTAGCGTTAAACGATTCATGATGACTTGCCAAACTTTACTGAATAGAACTGTCAACACAGTTTGTCATTCCCAGCTGTCGAATCGTAGTTATCGATATTGATTTTTTGGCCCACTCGCGAACAATGGTTTTTTTCTGCCCTTCGAGACTGTTGAATCCTTTAGTGCGGGCCCTGCTCTCCAAAATGTCCCAAAGGACGGATTCGCGATGGGGAATTTGAGAGTTATTAGGTGGACCTTATGAAGTTCGGAACGTTGCTTTTTAGCCACTCGAGCATTGGGAGACGGTGCCGAGTCCTGTTGAAACGTCCATGGTCTGCCACCAAAATATTTGTCTGCTCACGGCTTCAAAGCAACCAGCAGAATACTTTCCCGATAATATTTCGCAGTTTACCTTGACACCAGGCTCGATGAAAACGATTGTAGAGCGCCCATCTGCGGTTATAGCGGCCCAAACCATTACCTGTGACGGGTGCTGCCTCCTGGTGTCCAATCGATGACTCAAATTCCCCGTATAAACGGACAGTCAAATAAACCCCATCGTTTCGGGACTTTACGAATTACTCAATTTGAAAAATTTCTCATAAGAAAACACAATGTTCGGAAATTAATCTCTTTCAGCCAAGCGAAGCAACTCCTTCGCTCTCTCAAGTCTGACTTTTTGCTGCTTTGGTGTGAGATCATGCGCCTTTGGGATCTTGTAAAGCTTGACCTTGAGACAATTTTCCAGTATGCAGCGCATGCTACGGTCAGATATTTTCAGTTCTTTTGCCATTTGATTGGTACTTCGTCGAGGATTTTGCTCAAGTCGATTCTTCACTTTTTGAACCATTTCACGCGACGTTGTAGCCTTTTGATGACCACCTCCATGACGTTTCTCGATGCTACCAGTATCTGTACCAGATAAACAAAGACTTTATTTACTTTAAGGTGCTCGATCTCACGAACAATCGCTGGTAGTGATTTTCCAGCCAAATATAATGCAATCACACTATTACGTTTGAAATCCATTACTGATTTTCCTTTTTCGCACTTACTCTCGGCAAAATGCTTCCGCGCGTTTATTAACAATACTCTGGACTGTCATTTAGCCATCTAACAGACAGCTGATGCCCGTGCATGAGCTGCGCGAGCTGTTCGAAGTTGGTTACTATTCGAGTGCATACATTGCAAAAAATGCAATGCTTGACAACCAAGAATAATAGAAACCAGATTGCGTCCATCAAGAGTGCGTGACGTCACATTTGCCGAGTTGTGCAGTGTTGCCAACGTTTGCTCTTCGCAATAAATTTAATGCTTTTTTATACCAAAAATGTATATGTAATGTATATGTATATGTAATATATTTCGTGTTTGTTTCTTTTTTTTAATTTAAAGTTACCTTAACCGAAAGTTAAAAAAAAACCTGTGTTATTAAACAAAAGGAGGTTAAAAAAGGTCACTTTGAGAAGATTTTAGTGCTAATGAAAATTTGTTGATTCTTATAAAATTAGATAATTTGAAAGTGCAAATTTAATTTTTGGTTCCATTTAAGGTTACGCAAGAATATTAAATCTTCTTCTCTCAACTCTTCTTAAGGGGGGAGCCTGGTTTATGAGGTCTAAAAATTGCATCTCTTTGCGATTTTTTTTTAAGGAAAAAATTAATTTAGCACTGCAAAGTTTTTCCTATCTTTTAATGAACATTTAAAAAGTATAAAAAATTTTTGTACTGGTTAAAATAAGTTGAAAAAAATGTTTAACATAGAAATTAGTAGAGCGCTGCAACGCTGGAGTTTCCAACTGGCGTACAAGATACAGCTCGTAATTATTATCTAAAGCAAAAAATTCAAATGGATTTATAATTATCATGGTTTTTTATTCTAGATGAACTAACAAACTGAGATAAATTCCAAAATTTCAACTTTTGGAGGTTTTAAAGAAAAAAATGCCTTTCTATAAAAAAAAATTCACTTCAGCTTGGTATAAAAATCTTGAAATTTTTTTTTTTATCTATTTTGTTAGTTCAAATAGAAGAGAATTTAATACTGAAGGGAACAAGCTATGATTCATTTCAAAAGGTTCATTAGTTTTTTTTCATTCATGTACGCCAATTCAAAGAAATCATAAAAATGAAAAGTCGAGAAAAGAAGATAAAGTTTGTACTATAGCTGTCCGGTCACAGCGTAACTACCTAACGCTCGCCTACCTTTGGCTTTGTAAATATCTACGGAAATATTGAGAATTAGGCTCTGTAACTTTGTGTGAGTATTCTGAAATATATTAGGAATCGCTGAAAACGTGGGACATAGGGCATCAAGAGATGTATTCATAGTAAAAATATGCTACAAAATACCAGAAAATACTGAAGAAAACATAACGATATTTTTACAAAGAGAGTACCTTATCTTGAGACATAACTTCAAATATAGCAAAAAAGTCGTTCTCTTAACAAAACAATTTCTCTTAACAAAATACTCATAAATTAAATTGTACATACATAACATTTATTTGAAAAAACGCACATTTTGAAGACATTTTGTCACGCATACAAAATTCTTTAAGTAATTCAATAAAAATTTGGTATTTTATTTTCTTTAAATGGGCTTTTTAGTGCGTTGCTATATGTAAAGCTAGACAACACTGCAGTAGCGAGTGAGAGATTTGACTGCTGAAAGGGGAAGAACACCAACAACAACTGCAATCGCGGGCAATGCTACCAGATGTTAAAAAAGTAAAGTAAAGCTAAATAAAACTGAGAGAATTATTAAACTATTTAAAAAATATGGACATTTTACAAAATTATAAACATTGCATTTTAATTAGAACAGACTAGAAAAATAGCATGAAGAAAGAACTAAAACTCCGAGACTAAATAACCAAAAAAAAAAAAGGTAAATCAAGTTACGAAAATGGTAATCTGGCAATACTGGTGCTAATACGACGTCACTCATTGTCAAATTTGCTGAGCGCAAAGTAACGGTACCACGATAGGCGCCATCCTATTATTCTATCCATCATACTTGACAACAACTGCTACCTTGGACTAAGTAGACAATTGAGTAGTAATATTCTCTTTCGATGAACAAAACTAACACTCTACAAGGCTCTCATCACGCTCGTCCTAACGTAAGCGGTTATCGCGCCAATCAAGAAGAAGAGAATTCGTATTACTAGCCATTACTGTGCCTATGGCGGCGACTACGTGAGACGGTATGTAAAAAACGATTACGCTAGAAATTTCACAATGAATATTAATCGAGTTTTCCATGAATTTCCTTTCGCCAAACACACCAAACATAAATGTATGTATATATTAGTATGTAAACCCATACGACCAGTAATTATATAATTTTATTTTTAATTTACATATTTCTCTAACTTTTTTTTTAATTATAATAATTTTTCCAACAATTATAAAAAAATACCTTTCCTTTTTGGAGCTTTAATTCACGTTTACTCATTTAGTTTTTTTTCAGCATTTACATTTTTTTTTTTTTTTCAAATTTAGTTCTCTCATGTGCCAAACCTTTCTAACCCATGTACTTGAAAATATCATACTATATTTTATTTCAAAATGTGTGTTTTTTTTTTGCTAGTCTACGCATTCGTTTTGATAAATTGATTCACATGACAAAACGAATATTTGCAAGCCAGTCTGCCGGCCAATTAATTCATACACTTGTAATGGTAAACATAGCAAGCGTTAAAAGCACACACTCGCGTGCACCACATAATTATGTACTAGCGGACCCTGTAGAGAAAATGTGCAGTAGTGAAAACAAAACAAAAACCGCTTGCAGTTGGCAGAATTTCTATTCAGCTTACACCAGTCTGATTTGATAGAAAAATAGCGGACTTATCGAGAGTAAACGCATTTATTCTCAGAGTCTGTGAAAAAGTGACTGCTTCCAATCATTGGAATTGCTTGACTATGGTTTCTGATGGAATAGTTAGCCAAAAACGTAGAGAATTTTTATTAACTCACCTTCAATTTTAATAAACTACAAATAATTAAAGTTTCAAACTTTATTGGATAAAGTTTGTTAAATTTTAGAGAAATGCTAAATTACTACTACTGACTTAGAAAAATTTTGTTTAGTCTAAATGTTCAAAAATACGTATACTAAGTACATATCTTCAACTTTATGGTACAAACGATTTTTTCGACTACATTTCTATTGATTTATTGTTTATGTTATCGATTTTCCAATTCATTATCCAGAATGTTAATCCCTACGTAGCCACTCAAGCTCCGTCCACCTGCTTTTTGAGTGTTTTGAAGTTCGAAAAAATTCAAAAACAAAAAATTTTTATCTCTGGAATTCTACAGTGACTATTTCGGGGATATCAAAATTCCTCAAACACCAAAGATATTATTATATATACTTGTATATATATACTTGTATATATGTATATGTTTAGTTTTATGCGTATAATATTAAAAGAGGATATTAAATAATAGCAAACTGTAAACGTTTTATACCAATGAAGTTCATAAGAAAGTAGAAGAGAAATGAAACTTTTGCTTTTCATAGCCGAAGGCAGAAAACACTAAGGGGACGTTGAGAGTGGATTATGAAGCTGGTGAGATGAAGTGTGTGAGTGCCGTATACGAGTGAATAGGTGAGAGAATGGCAGGTGAATGAATGAGTGAGTAAGAGTATAGTTAATGTGTGAGTGAATGAAACAGGCGTTGGGATCAGTTAGAATTTGTCTAACATTTTATTAAATCTTTTAGTTGGGGAAAATGTGAAGTTAAGTTTTTAGTGTAAGTGCAAAGGGTTGCGGTCATATTAAATTTGTACGTTTGTATTGTACTGGCCGGAATTAATTTCCGTTGAAAGAGCATTGATAAATAGCATATAAGATTATAAAGGAAAAACAAGATTTATTAATTCTATAAATAAATACAGTATTAAATTAGTAGGGTTCCCTGCTTTGGTGGTTTACAAATACAACACAAATACAATAAGATACAAACATTTTAAACTTGAAAAAAAAACGAAACACTTTATGAGTGTCATATTTAAAACCTTCTTTTCTCGTATCCACATTTATGGGACTTCTTTTGGAAGTTGAAAGAGGCGCCGTTGAGTATACGGATGACCTAATAAAAATTTAGTTTAGATTTTTGTGGGGCAAAATTCAAATAGAAGATTTCATGAAATCCATCTGTAAACATTTTGTATTAATTTTAAAGAAAAGTGGGGTCTCATTCTTTGGCCACAGCAGGAATTAAAGGGATAGTATCAAGAAAGAAAAAGGAAATTGTTTCACCATCCTAATATACCTACTAAAGGGTAGCGCCAATTCCATTCGGTAGCGCCAAAGTTCGAAACCCCAAACAACAAATACCAATGGATAGAAAATGTCTCTTCTAATCGCGGTCGCTCCTTGGCAGGAAACAACAAACCGCTGAATGTATTTTTGCCATGAAAAAAATGTCGTTGTGAAAAACCAACAGCCGTTCAGAGGCGGCTTAAAACTGTAGGTCAAACAACCTCTGCTTTGCCCTATCTTCACTTCAAAAGCAGCGTGTACTCGATCTGGGTTAAAATGATTAGTGTTAACTTTTTTGCCCATATTAATTCAGTTTCTGTAAGCGTAGCACACATATGCGGGGTTTTTAAGGATTACTCGTTGCTTTTCACTATTAATATTATGTTTTTATTTCTTACAGTTGTAAACTTCCGGAACTACCGAAAATGCGATTTTAAATTCATTTTATAAATTTATAAATTTCATATATCGAATTTATTACCATTTCCGAATTGGCGCAAAAGGCCTACACGGAGGAAGTGCTAATATTGCTCTGAAAACTCTCACATAAAACCATTTAACAGTGCCATAAGTAAAAACATTCTCTGCTGTCAAAAAATGTACACAGCTGAGATCAGCTGATTCCAAAACGGGCTTTTATGTAAAATAGTTACATTAAAAGTTAATAAATTTCATAGAAAATCGTATCAAAATATCTAAAAAATGCAGTACAAATTTAGATATTTCGCAATAAAAACACTTTATTATAGCTAAGAAATAAATTAAAAATACTTATTATTGTAATTTGCAAATTTGTTTATTGAAACGATAATATTTTTTACTTTTTTGTCGATACTCTATTGTTTTAATGTTAGCATGAAACATTTAATTTGGCATAGCAACTCCGCCAATACGATCAAGCAAAAACGCCAAGCACTCACTCCATCACACGCTTAACTGCCTCTCATACTCTCACCAAGGGTGCCTGTCAAAAAAATATGAAGAAGAAGAGTGTTTTTACTTGGTATTTTGTACAATACATAAAACTTACCAGTTGCTTAATTGACAAAGAGAGATAGAGAGAGAGAGAGAGTAAATTAGCAAACCTTTCACATCACCACCTATCGTGGTACCGTTACTTTGCTCTCAGCAAATTTGACAATGAATGACGTCGTATTAGCACCAGTATGGCTAGATTACCATTTTCGTAACTTGATTTAGCATTTGTTTTTTTGGTTGTTTAGTCAGGAGGTTTAGTTCTTTCTTCATGACACTTTTCTAGCCTGTTCTAATCAAAAGTAATGTTTATAATTTCGTAAAATATCCATTTTTTAAAAAATAGCTCAATAATTCACTCAGTTTTATTTAGCTTTACTTTACTTTTTTAACAGCTGGTCGCATTGCCCGCGATTGAGGTTATTGTTGGTGTTCTTTTCCTTTCAGCAGTTTTGCCTAGCTTTGGAACTAAAAACGCCCTAAAATGCCCAATTAAAGAAAATAAAATACCAAAGTTTTATTCAATTATTTAAAGAATTTTGTATGCGTGACAAAATGTCTTAAAAATGTGCGTTTTTTTTTAAATAAATGTGTTATGGTTATGTATGTACAATTTAGTTTATGAGTTATTTTGTTGAAAGAAACTCTGTTGTTAACAGAACGACTTTTTTGGTATATTTGAGGTTATGTAACCAGATAAGGTACTCTTTTTGTAAAAATGCCGTTATAGCTTCTTCAGTAGTGTGAATGCTCCCCTTGATGCCCTATGTCCCACTAAGGGTTCAGAAACGATTACACCTCTATGGTTTTAATTCGCATTCAGTAAATTCAAACGCTTTTTAAAATGTCTAAAAAGTTTTTCAATTTTAAAAAGAGTTCAGAGAAGAAGATTTAATATTCTAACATAACCTTAAAAGGAGCAAAAAATTAAATTTTCACTTTTAAAATTTCAAATTTTATAAGAACCAACAAATTTTGATTAACACTAAAATCTTCTCAGAGTGACCTTTTTTAACCTTCTTTTGTTAAATAACACAGTTTTTTTTTAAATTTCGGTTGAGGTAACTTTAATTTAAAAATAAGAAGCAAACACCAAACTTAAAAATGTTCGCATTTTGGGTATAAAAAAGCACTAAATTTATTGCGAAAGGCAAATGGTTGGCAACACTGCACAACTCAGCTAATGCGACGTCACGCACTCTCTGATGAGCGCAATCTTGTTTCTATCATTCTTGCATACAACTCACCAGTTGCTTAAATGGCAAAGGGAGAGTAAATTAGCTAACCCTTCACATCCACATTTCTCTCAGTAAAGTTGGGTTATTTTCCCTTCAGGGTATATGCCCACATACGTAGTTGTTATATGTAGGCGCATAAATTCGCATGCAAACTGCATTTTCTTCTTCCTTATTACTTATGGACCCTACGTGCATGTCATGCGCCCATATTTTATATATGCAATTCGTTTCTTGACTTCTCTCTATTATTGTACAACTAATGATTTACCATTGTGTCGTCAATGCAAAGAACATACTCTTTGGCCTCCTCTCCTCCTCCTTACATAACCTTCTTCACTTTCGCCAGCACACCACCATAGGTATTTGACGTTGCTTCTCATTTGACTCTGCAACCTCATTTCTGCTATGCACTGCATGTTGATTTATCACTATTTTTATACTTGACACGCCATTGTCATCTTCGTCGGTTGGTGTCTTCGGCGTCGTTAGGTGTAATCGCTGCTTAGATACAAGATAATAACAAGTATCATATTTGTCTCGCTATGATATATTTCTAAGCCCCCGTTTCCACCAAAAGCAAACACCGTGTTTGCAGGAGTTGTGTTTATGAGAACTGTCAACTGTTTCCACCGAAATGTGTTTGCAAAGTGTATGGTCTTTGGTATGGTAAACAGATTTATGATACATTATTTTGCGGCGACAGCACAGCGCGATAGCCCAGCGGCTAGCAATGTGGGCTTCCGATCCGAAATCCTTGGTTCGAATCACAAAAAAATTTTTTTTTTTTATACATTTATTTCATTTTGTTTTATGATATGTTTATGAGCAGATTTTTTTCATGGCAGAAATACACTCGGAGGTTTGCCATTGCCTGCCGAGGGGCGACCGCTATTAGAAAAATGTTTTTATTAATTTTGCTTTCACCGAGATTCGAACCAACGACCTCTCTGTGAATTCCGAATGGTGATCATTGTTGCCATGTTTCGATAAGAATGCAATAATAAATGAGGAAAATGAGCAACATTGCCACCACTTAATAATTAAATTAGACGCAAACCCAACAAAACACGCTTTAAATTAGACGCAAACCCACAAAACACGCTTTGAAAGTGAGTTTAGGTATGGAGTTGTGTTTTAATTTTGTATGGGATTTGACAGGAGTTTTGTTTCGTGTTTGCGCTAAGAACACGATAGCGGCAGAGAACACGCTAGCGGCTGCGGTGGAAACTTACTATAACAGTTTTATGCATGTATGTGTGTGTGTTACTGTGCTTCTATGCGGACATGGACATGGTTTAGTCATGATTACAATCACATCATCCAATCATATGTGAGAATGCACACACTTGTTATTGGCTCATTAATTAATCGATATTATCGGTTGATTGGGGCAACCATATACGAGTATGTTTGATGTCACTGTTGGTTTTTTGTTGCTAGCGAAAATTCCTGCATACAAGATTTGTCAGTGCGATACTATGACCATAACGGTATGCGAATTGTAATGCTTATGCGAGGTTTAAATAAATAGATAAAAAATATATTATTGAAATTAAATTAGAGAGAATTAGGCATGTGAAATAAATTAAATATTGCGAAATAAAAATATGTGCGCCAATAATAAAGGGTATTTTAATAAGAGGTGTTATTTTGATATTCAAAGAAAAATGCTATTTTTAAATATAAATTATCTGATGTTTATTTCATTTTAAAGAGGGGGGTATGCCGTTAATAGCGAAAATAACAGGAGGCATATGACCACCATGACCACGCTTACAGGACAATATCCTTTTCATGAAATTTTCCATAACCGAATTGCAAAGTGGCTGCCCTATGTCCCCGATAGCGTCACGAATTTCATCTTTGAGGTCTTGAATCGACCCTGGGTTGTTGGCGTAGACCTTCTCTTTCACGTGGCCCAAAGATAAAAGGCACAAGGTGTTAAATCACAAGATCTCGGTGCCCAATTGTGATCACCTCTTCGAGAGACAACACGATCCGGAAACTTTTCCCGTAAAAGATCAATGGTTTCTTGTTTAAAATAAACATTGTCCAGATCAATACCATCCAATTCCGGCCATAAGAAATCGTTAATCATCTCTCGATAACGCAATCCATTCACCTTTAACACCTGTTATTGGAAAACCCTTTAGCAAAAAAGTTCCCAGCAATGATTCTGATCATTATTTAGAATCGCCTTCAGTACTTCACCCTACCAAAGAATCGATATAAAACAACCCGGGCTAGAGGAGGGTGGCCTCTGGAGGCAATCTCTCAAGGGGCATGACAGCATTTTCAGGCAGTTCACACCGCATTTCTCTGAACTTCATACAAATCTCTCTATCCTCTAACTGGAGTTTGAGGGTCGTGGCAGAGAAATATTTCCAAGTCGGCTGGATTGAAACGAGGTGAAAATCTGTAGCGATGCTAGTACCTCTGCCTTCACTGCCGGCCCCAAGATGGAATCGGGAGTAGGAGTAGAAGTTTTCTCTAAATAATCCAATTTATCTCTTTCCTTAAACCTGCTGAATACTGCAAGTGTTTTTCTGGCAGAAGTCTTTGTGATCCCACAGGCATGCAGAATGATTAGGGAACGCGATCAAGGCCATGGAGCAGATCCAAACTAGTCAACTCCTGTACGGAGGAGATCAACTATTGGGTGTGCAGATAGTATTTCTCTGATCTGGGTTCCAGAATAGAGGAACATAGAGGGAAATGAAATTGCTCATGAGCTTACTAGAGAGAAGTGGCCTGAATTGATCACAGAGGTCTCCTATACAGACATCGGTATCCGCTTCAATGTTGTTAAAAGGGAATTGCTCAACTAATTTCTCAGGAAAGCGCAGGACAGGTGGAGCTCCCTTGCTTCGTGTGCTATTTCGAAAAATCTTTGGCCCCAGTACAATAGATGCAGGGTGCAGAAATTCTGCGAACTCCATGCCATTCAATTTTCAAACTCGTGGCTGTGTTTACTGATCACTGGACGATCGGCAGATACGTAGAAAAGCTAGGTCTACGATTTATTTCCCATTCAAGAAACTGTGGGGATGCGTTTGGCAGCTACACGATTAAGGTCATTGAGAGCTCCTTTCTTCGACAAGGCAGAGGCAGTGCTCCAACCTAAATTCCATCAAACTTCTCCATTTCATCAACTGTTTCGATTGACTGTAGATATCTGCCCGTCGGAGGTCTCAAAATGGTATCAAAATGGCGCCTTATTGCTACTTGGGGAGTGCCAGACTAACCATTTCAGCTGCATACCTATAAGCCGGGGGGAAAATGTGGATCCAAGGAAAATACATTAAAAGGGTTTTCAGTTAAATATGGCATCTCAGATACTTAAGATCAATGACAGCCAAATGAGTCCCTTTTCAGTGTGTAAAAAATGTTAGAAAACACATTTATTTATCGAAAACTCAACTTTTCAATCCCAAAAGACTGCATTTCGACATTGTTCGCCTATCTTGCACTACATTTCTTGATAGGATGAACAAAAAAAACACAGTTGACTTAGCGCGTCATCTGGCGGTTGTTCTGGAAACTTTCTGATCAAAGTGCTATTCGTAGCCTCTACCCACTGGCAAAGTTACAGCGGCGATGGTAAAAAGATTCACTAAATAACTTGTAAGCAGCCACAAATCACACTTGAATTGGAAAATTACAGCTGAAAAAAGTACTGCAACTTTACCTTGTTCTTCTTCTTATTCTTCTTCTTTTTGATTGGCGCGATAGCCGCTTACGCGATTTTGGCCGGGTTTAGCAAAGCGTGCAAGTCGTGTCTTTCTCGTGCTAACCGGCCTTCCTCTTCCTCTGCGATCACCAGCATCGCATACTTCATCACTTGTGCTCTATTAAGTTCGATAGAAATTTCTATTCCAGCATCGAGTATATTCAAGTTTCATGAAAGTATTTCCGTGACCTTCAAACACTAAACCATAAAACTTTCTTATCACTACTGACTTTGGTGCCTACTACTAACACACTTAGCTCAACCAACGGTTGCTTCACATATTTAATTTGCCTCCTACCCATTTCGGCCTTTCTTTGCTCGAACAAGGCCAACATCATTAAATCATTGCCTAAGCTCCAACGAGCATACAAACATGGACAGCTGCTACCATTTACTCAATATTAATGATTGAACTCAAGGTCATGCAGTTTGCCCATGAGCGTGAAGCACATAATTCTTGACCAAAACCAGCAAAGTGATGAACAAACAAAAACAAGTGGCTGAAATTTTTACTAATTTTTTTGTATATTAGTATTTTTTTTTTTTTGAATTTTTGTGGAATATTGAGTGGGGGAAAAGTATGCGACTTTCGTATGGGGAAGTAAAGATTTCGCAAGTTTATGTAAATTTTTAATTATAAACATATAATTTTATTTGCTTTTAAACACATACATACACACTCTTGAATGTATTCGTAAATTTGCAGGTGTGTTTTGTTTTGCTAACAAATATTTTTAAATCAATTTTATTGAGTGTAAACAAATTTCGGATATGCGCGCTTCTTATTGAAGTGAGTAAAATTTCCGCACCATAGCAAACTTCAAAGCCGGCTCAATTTGTTTCGACGTACAAAAATTTGTAATTCTCCACAAGTTCATAAGAGCCGCACATAAGGGTGTCTAATTTAGAGTTATCGAATTTTAAATTTAAATAAAGTAACAAAAATTCAGACTCAGCTTCTTCTTTTCCCAACTTTTCGAATAGTTCGTTGTAAAGGGTGTTCAATTTAGAGTTATCGGATTGTAAATTGAAATAAAGCAACAAAAATTCAGTCTCAGCTTCTTCTTTCACCAACTTTTCGAATAGTTCATTGGGAAGGGCGATCAATTTAGAGGTAACGGATTTTAAATGGAAATAAAACAACAAAATTTCAAATTGGTTGGGGAATCTAAATTTTTTCCTTGTGTGTAGAAAGTAACAAAGTAGTTCATTGGGAAGGGCGATCAATTTAGAGGTAACGGATTTTAAATGGAAATAAAACAACAAAAATTCAAATTGATTGGGCAATCTAAATTTTTTCTTTGTGTGTAGAACCTTTCGTGGCATTTGTTTTTTAAAGATAATCTCTTTGAAATATTAGCCTTAACTGCGCCGTAATTCGACCATCCGTAAATACCAATTTTAAATGACTCGCTGGAGGACTCACTCGGTTTTTTTATATCCTTGTTTACTCCGCTCGGGAGCATAGAGCCTCGTCCAGACTTTTTCATTGTACACGGTTCTGGGCTGTTGTTTTTACACCGTTCCATGTGCCCACATCATCATCTGCTAGCTCGCGCAACATCGACCTTCGCCAAGTAATCTTCGGCCGACCACGACCTCTTTCCTTTAGTAACATTGGCTTCCAATGCCTCAATCGAAGCTGGTTTATCCACAAAGCATTTAGACTTTACATAAAAAAACAAAATAGTTGGTGCGTCCATATCTGTTAGGTGATTGGCTGAACTCCTCCTCCTATTTGTGGCATGCGTCTTGATGTTGGAGGGACCTACAGTTTCAAGCCGGCTCCGAATGGCAAATGGTTTTTAAGAGGAGTTTTTTCATGGTAGAAATGCACTCGGAATTTCGCCATTGCCTGCCGAGGAGCGACCGCTATTAGAATAAAGCATTTGCTGTTTCATGCACGGAGATTCGAACCTACGTTCTCTTTGAATTCCAAATGGTAGTCACGCACCAACGCATTCGGTGCGTGAAAAGTCAAACAACTCTTTGGAAAAAGTACCTCCAATCCGATCACCCTTTACACAGTACTGATGTTGGTTACAGGAGAAGAAGAAAAAGAAGAGTAAAGAAGTTGCGAAAAACCAGTCAATTTCTCGCGCAAACCTGTGTCAGCGTGCAAAAACAACATACACCGCATAAAACTTAAAACCAAAACAGAAGAAACTGAAGATTAATAACAGGCATTCCATATTTATTAGCCAGCAGCTGCTGCAAAAACCACAACGCCGAAAAATGGCTTCCACATCAATCGTTTGTTGTTTTATTCTCTTGACATGTTTTATTTATGTCTTTTAAAACTTTATTTCATGAATTTTGAATACTTTTTTTACCCCACCTAATTTTCTTTATTTCTTGGCGGTGTTCATTTATTTCTGCCCAACAATTTAGCCGAAAACGTGTTTTGCATATCGAAAAATACGTTACTTGTTCAGTTGACTTTGTGTGACAAAAAATGTGATTGACTTAATGATTGATTTATTAATTTTTACAAAAACAATGGCAGTTCAAAATTTGAAATTGTCTAACGTTTTTTTGTTGATTTTTTTTTTTTCATTTACTTATCTGACTCACATTTTTTATCAGCAACTCGCATCTGGCGCAAAGTCGGGCGTCCATTGAATGCACACACGCACTCATATTTCAAATTGATGGTGTCTGAGTGATAAGAGACTTTAGTTTTTGGTGTATAGATAGAAAATAAAAGTTTAACCAAACTTTCAGTTCCACTTTTATTGGCCAAGTGGCAGTGCGAGCACTCGTACTTGCCCAGCTGGTTGTTGAACTCTGTGCCGTACATGCAAATGAGCTTCTGCTGCTGTAGGTGTATAATTACTTTTGCGGAAACAACCCTTCAAATCATGTTGCCTTCGTTTATTAATATTTGCACGCAATTTCCGCCAGATACTACATGAAATGTGACGGGAAGAAAAATAAGTTTAGGAGCAAACAGTTTTACCGAAAATTTAAAAAATTGCGGCGAGTCATTCCTATTATCAGTTAAGTGGATTCTAGCCAAATACTCGGCTGCAGCCTACCAGTATTGGATCATTTACTTTACTCGCCTAATCTGGCGCCGTGGTATATCTAACTGTTTCCGAAAGTGTATTGAATGTACTGACAGAATATTTCCAGCATAGTTTGGTACAATGGAAGATTCGCATGCAGCGTTGAAGAAATTAAAAGGGGTGTATATTTATTGCAGTGAATCACGGTCGCAACCAAAAAGGGTGGTTTTGCGGCTCGAAAAATTTCGGGAATTTTCGAAAAGTCGAAAAAAATTTTGCCAAGTTTCTTAATCAAACTGATTAATTTCATACCTTTTCTTTTGTGCTATTCCCTAGTCAAGAATATTGACGGAATCCAATTCGAGTCAAACGTTTAGACTTAAAAGTCGTTGTAATATGGGTGATGCTGTATCCAAGGCATGTTTTAGTTTCTTGAGTGTATAAATTTTTCCGATTGGATCACTAGCCCGGCGCAACCTGCTTTACGATAACAGGAAAGTGGTGGAATTTAAGTTGTAAACGCTGACCTTACAACTTTTTCGTTTTTGCCTTCTCACATTAGTTCATTTCATGACGATTATCAAGAAGCTAAACAGGTAACACCTAGTCAAAGCTGGAGGTTGTGAGCTGCTTGCAGTACACAACAGAGAAATCGCTTCTGACCATGCCCAAAAGCATAGCAATCGGAGATCTGGCCGCAAGATGCACCTCTGTGAATAGCCACGTTCGCTATATTTCGGCGACTTAATATTTTATTTGTTCCATTGTGATTTGGATTTTTATTAAACACATTTTTTTGGTATTTTTATAATATTAATTTTTTTTTTTTTTTTTGTTAAAACATTGAAATCAATTATACGAACTTCCTCCGAAAAAAATCTTGGTTGTGCGTCCGAAGTGGATATTAGAGGATATCATCATCATCTTGGCATTACAGTCCGGGGTGGACCATTGCCTCCTCTATAATACGCCTGCATTCTTGTCGACAGTCCGCTTTCGCTCTATGTTGTGAGATTTTTATCTTTTGTATATCGTCTTCTCCGTCTTGCAACTATCGTCTCCTTGGCCGGCCTCTCCTTCTTGCTCCTTCAGGGTTTGCTTCAAATACTTTTTTGGTTGTTCTTTCGCTGTTCATTCTTAAAACGTGCCCATACCACCGTAAACTTTGGGACTTTATAAACCGCGTTGCATTTCCACCCGCGATTAAAACACTTAGCTCGTGGCCCTAATCGTATAGGGCCAAATATTCTTCTAAGAATTTTTCTTTCAAATCGCATCAGTAAATTCACATCATTAACTTTAAGGACTCCTGTTTCACAGCCGTAGGTTAGAACCGGTCTTATTATAGTTTTTTACATTTGTAGTTTTTGATTTTAGAGGATATTAGCAGATATTAAACACCGTGAAACCTCTCTTGGGCCGACACTCACCGTCAGTCGACTTTTGTCCGCTTAAGGGAGGTGTGCACTCAAGAGAACAAATTGTTTAGGAACAAATACCCGCCCAAAGGAAGTGTCCATCTAATAGAGGTGTCCATTAGCAGAGTTACACTGTATGCATGAAAATGTTTTACTGCCTCAGCCCCATCTCGTATGCCAAAAAGATTTTCTAATGAGTAGCATCTTACATATTAGCTTTGGGAAAGAGAATCACATTTTTTTTTCGGTAGATGTTTCTGAGATCGAAGTATACTGAAAAACCATGTTTATGTGCTGAATAAATATCATTTTTTGTTAGATTTAGAATTATTAGGCTAGTGTTGACTTATACTAAATAAAAATAAAAGAAAAATTCCGCAGAGAAAATATATTATATTATAAAGTTAAAATTCATAAATTGATAGAAAAAATTTGTGAAATTTCCATTTAAAAATAAATACAAAGCAATCGCCAGATGAACTCGAAAATGCCTCAACTCAACCTTTAAGTAATAATCTACAGTCCTACACAAACTTCTATTTTTCCAAGATATTATTGGTTAGTCAACTGCAGTGTTCTATCAACTAATCAGAGCACGATTTTTTTTTTTTCTCATCCGCTTAACCCTCTGTTGGACACCTCGGTCTGGCTAGACCTTTTTCTACTTTGAACGTGAATTTAACATATTTCTATTATAGCTAACGACTTGAGCTTCCAGGTATATATATGTAATTGGTGCGTACACCCTTCTTGGGTGTTTGGCCGAGCTCCGCCTCCTATTTGTAGTGTGCGTCTTGATGTTGTTCGGCAAATGGAGGGACCTAAGGTTTCAAGCTGACTCCGAACGACAAATGGTTTTTTATGCGGAGCTCTTTTCATGGCAGAAATACATTGTCTGCCGAGGGGCGACCGCTATTAGAAAAATCTTTTTCTTCATTTTAGTGTTTCACGGAGATTCGAACCTACGTTCTCCGGATTCCGAATGGTAGTCATGTACCAACCCATTGAGCTACGGCTGCCGCTAGGTAGCTTTTCAAATTTAATTTTTTATCGGTTTATGGATAAAACCTTTTAAAAAGGATCCTCGAACAGGACGAAAAAAAGGATTTACAACGTTACACCTTAGGTTGGGCACCTCGGTGGTTCGATACATAGGAGTATTTGCATGCATTTGTATGGGAATATGTGGCAAATGTGCCGCATTTGTAATTCATGTTTAAGTATCGCTGGTATATATTTTTAATTTCTTACCTTTTTCATATGTTTCGGCTTGCATCGAAGCTACCTACGGAAGCAAAAATAATCGCTGAAAATATTTTGGCTTTTGAAAAAAAAAAGTTTTTTTTTTGTTTTGCTCTTTATTTTGACTCATATCGAAGAAGGTTAAAGAAAAAAAAGTTGATTACAATGAAATTTATGGTAAAATATGAAATGATATTTATTTATCGATTCAGTGGAAGGCAAGCAAAACATGCAAAAGAGATTTTTGAGTGATGTTGACATGCTGGATTCTTGCATGCAATAGAATAGAAACGAGTTTTTTGCCGAAGTTTTTCGCCTGCTGGTAGACAAAAACGACAATCTCTCGTCGCTGTGAGTGTATCGGCTCCGGCTGGGTGCAATTGGTTTGTTGTAAAATAATTACATAGCCAAACTAGTAGTGAATTGAAAAATAACGGCTGGATTATTCATACGATTTTCGATGTTTTCAGGAACCAATGTGTTCGATAAAGTCGTTAAAAATTTCGTTTCGCAACCCTTTTTCTGATCCCATCAACTTCCTTGCAAATACAAAACGTGTCCAAAGGTGGCCAACGAAGGGTTAAGCTGCATGCAGAAATACGCATCTAACAACCACTTTGCTTGTCTTTCTCTCTGCGACTTGTGTCAGTAAGTGGCTAACTGAGATTTCTTCCATATTCTTAATATTTTTGTATTAGAACTTTAGTCAGTGGCCGCACAGAAGCTCAGAGGTCCCAAATTTTGTGAGAACATCAACTTTGCCTTCATGCTCCGAGAACAACTACTAAATTACTTTATTACTACGCGAAAAAAATGAATTCCTTTTCCTCCAAACTAGTATGTAGGTTCCCATCTGGTTCAGAAGAGTTTTTCGGACATTTGCCAGTCTCTATATTATTTTACTATCAGAAAAATTTGGCTTAGTTTTACTTTACGCTGTCGCCTAAAAGACTGAGAAATAATCCGAAATAGAGAATGGAATAGAGACAAATGCTAAACATTTTAAATAATGAAATTAGTGATAATTTTAGATATCTTCATGTACGGTGAATGCGAAAGAACACAAGCTGAGCAAGCGAGCCTGCCACTTTGAGTGGAGAACCGAACTGGTTTCTTAGTTTCAAATTTATTGCGCCAGCAGAAAAAATTACTTAGACATTCAAGGTTTGCTTGCTACTCAAGCGTTTGCAGACATTTATTGCAGCATCTTGAATTATTTGTATAGTCTCACTATTCCAATTACATTCAACCTTAAATTGGGCAACAAATTTAAAACTGAGTGCCAACTTTGGTGTTTTTCCATCTTTTCAACAATGATTTAACGCGTAGACTTGGCATTGAAAACAATTCATGGACATGAATTTCAATGCCTCCATTTTTTTCTAATTTTACCAAATTTCAGTTAGAAAAAACAAAAATGATTAAATTTTAAATTTTACTTAATAAAACCAAATTAAGTTTGTTTTTTCTCATTTTTTCTGTCGCTAAATGTTACCCAAGCTCCGCTTTGATTTATCTGCAAATTATAACACAATTCCTTTGGCGGCCAGCGCAGCCGAGTGGGTTTGCGCGTGACTGCCATAATCTGTCTTAAGGGTAAAAGATTAGTCACTGTAGCGACTTAAAGTGTAATAAATAAAATAGTGAATTAATGATATAATGAAATGAGGCACAGAAGCTTGCGCAAAGCAGACAATGGCGTAATGTAGGTACTTACGCTCCCCTAAATGCCAAAAGACATTTATTTTCCGCCATATTCCACTGCTACTAGTCTGCTGCTTCCTCTTCTTCTTCTTCAAATAACGTTTTCAATAACGTTGAGCCAATTTTGTTTTGCTATTCCCTCATATTGTAAGTTCATTCATACATTTCTACGTGTTTTTTGTATTTGTTTTTGCACTTTTTGCCACCACCATTGCTTGACCACATATGTTTGTATGTATGTATGTATTGACTGCCTAACTGGTCAGTTCTGGGCAAGACCACCGCGAACAAGAACAATAACCTTAAGCGAAGCGAAAATGAAAAAATACATATTGAGGCTACCAAGTATTTTTGCTAATTGTGTGTGCGTGTGTGTGTGAGCGTGAGCGTCCACAAAGTGGGGTTAAAACGCCTTTATGCGTATGTAGTTGAGAGGAAATGTAATGAAAACTAAAAAATAAACAAATAAACTAAAAAAAAAATAATAATAAGACGCGCAATAATATAAAATCGCTGACCTGCGGTTAGCTACTCACTCACACACTTTCGTTAAGTGGATTTGACAACGCAGTTGAATGCACTGAGCTGAGTAAGCGCCACCGGAATGGGCGACTGTACACGGGCAGTGAAATGAATTGCGGTCAAAATGTCGTGAAAAAATAAACCAAAGCAAAATATTGCAAATATGTACAATTTTTAAATTCACCATCGAAGATTGTGGCAGGTGAAACAACGTAAAGCGAATTGTCTTCATAGCGAAAGTAAAAAAAAATGAATCTTTTTATATTTTACCCCTAATATTTAGGGGCATCAATGAAGCCAGCCATGCAGGTAAAAACAATTTTTATTGCTTTTTTCCGGCTTACACTAAAAAAATATCTTGCAAATACCAGAGCGCTCGAGGAGCATTTACGAATAGTTGACTCATCAGCACAGGTTCGGAATATGGCATAACGAGCCTTGTTGACTCTGCGACCTCTCCGCAAAAACATCATTACACCTGCTAATCGAATGCAGTGCCATATGGAGAAAAAGCAGTAAATATTTGTGTATAGTATGGTCGGGAGAGAGGCATATACGCTCAGTCCAGCGCTGGTTTATGGAAAGAACTGAGCCTAGCTGAGGTATTGCGAAGAGTAGAAGACATCTTAAGGCCGAAGTGCTAGCATCTACATATCTATTTATGTTATTATATAGCATTTATGTTCAGCGGAGAAATTTCATTTTTCAATCACTGCTTACATTTTGTTTTTTAG
This sequence comes from Anastrepha obliqua, assembly GCF_027943255.1. Lineage (NCBI taxonomy): Eukaryota > Metazoa > Arthropoda > Insecta > Diptera > Tephritidae > Anastrepha > Anastrepha obliqua. The sequence continues at coordinate 111,602,802 of NC_072896.1, read as the reverse complement.
CTTCAAGCTAAGCCCTAAAACTCTCTAATGCAGGAGCTAATTGTTTAATGTGTCTAAAAGCCTTTGCTCTTGCTCGGACTTAGTATTCCATATTAACGTACTTCTACGCGGTGTGGCTCCAGCTTCCGCCAGCTGCTAAGCGCAACACGTTTCAGTGCTCCCATATTAAATGAAACAACTATTTTGACATTGCCGTAAATTTTTCTAAAAATTTGTTTATTTGCAGGCTTGAGTATAATAAGATGTAAACTAAAAAATGTTCAAAATAAAAAACAATATCTTGAGATTTATTCAATGTTGAAAAATGTAGTATAGAATTTTTTAAAGGAAAATATATTCGAATTCTATTAAATTTTTTTTTAATTCTTTATGATAAAATATACTTAAAAAAAATTTTTTTTAGAAAAAATTGTATTACTTTGTTCAAAGTTTATGGGCAAAAATATAACTAAACATAAAAACATAAAATCTGAGGCGTCTTACAAAAAAAATTAATTAAAAAAAAAACTTATTTCCCACAAAAAATTTTTCCCAAACAAAATTAATTCCCAAAAAAAAAAATTTTTAATTAAAAAAAATTTATTTCCCAAACATTTTTAAGAACCTTTATCCTAAAAACAGAAATTTAAGTTCATAAAAAAAATTATTTACCAAAAAAAAAATTTCCCAAACTAAATTATTTCCCAAAAAATTATATATCCCAAATAAAATTTTTTTTTAATTACAAAAAATTTTCCAAATTTTTTTTTTTGTAATTGCGAAAAAATTTATTTCCCAAAATTTGTTTAAGAATTTTTATCCTAAAAACAAAATATTAAGTTTATAAAAATGTTATTTCCCAAACAAAACTTATTTCCCAAAAAAAAAAATTTCCCACACTAAATTATTTTCCAAAAAAATTAATATATATCCCAAATAAAATTTTTTTAATTACAAAAAAACTAATTTTCCTAAAACAAATTTTTTTTAAATTACTAATTTTCCTAAAACAAATTTTTTGTTAAGTACTTTTATCCTATAAACAGAAAATTTAATTCATAAAAAAAATTGTTTCCCAAAAAAAACTTATTTCCTAAAAACAAAAATTTCCCAAACAAAATTCTTTCCCAAAAAAATTATATCCCAAATAAATTTTTTTTAATTACAAAAAAAAATTCATTTTCCTAAAAAAATTGTTTTTAAATTACGAGAAAATGTATTTCCCAAAATTTTTTTAAGTACTTTTCTCCTAAAAAGAGAAAAAATTAATTTATAAAAATGTTTTTTGAAGACACGGCATGGCAAATATGTTTACGGATGGTTCCAAGTTGGACGGTTGGATGGAAAGCTTGGTGAGAGAGTATTCTGCGAGGAGCTCCTCATCAAACTCAAATTCGGGCTATCTGTAGTGTTTTCCAAGCGGAAACTTCCGATCACTATCTCAGAAGTAGTGAATTGGTTGCTTATTTCAGCAACTACTGTAAGGAAGATAAACAATTACTACGAGAGTAAAGCGACAATTAGGGCCTTGGGTTCGTTTTGGGTATGTTCGAAATTAGTCGAAGTTAATCGAAATGCCAAATTTCTGTCACGACTACATCCGACTACTTCGATAATAGGCTTGGGTTCTCGGTCACAGTGACATAGCGACAAACTGCTGGGCACTAAAAAAATATCTTGCAAATACCAGAGCGCTCGAGGAGCATTTACGAATAGTTGACTCATCAGCACAGGTTCGGAATATGGCATAACGAGCCTTGTTGACTCTGCGACCTCTCCGCAAAAACATCATTACACCTGCTAATCGAATGCAGTGCCATATGGAGAAAAAGCAGTAAATATTTGTGTATAGTATGGTCGGGAGAGAGGCATATACGCTCAGTCCAGCGCTGGTTTATGGAAAGAACTGAGCCTAGCTGAGGTATTGCGAAGAGTAGAAGACATCTTAAGGCCGAACTGCTAGCATCTACATATCTATTTATGTTATTATATAGCATTTATGTTCAGCGGAGAAATTTCATTTTTCAATCACTGCTTACATTTTGTTTTTTAGCTTCAAGCTAAGCCCTAAAACTCTCTAATGCAGGAGCTAATTGTTTAATGTGTCTAAAAGCCTTTGCTCTTGCTCGGACTTAGTATTCCATATTAACGTACTTCTACGCGGTGTGGCTCCAGCTTCCGCCAGCTGCTAAGCGCAACACGTTTCAGTGCTCCCATATTAAATGAAACAACTATTTTGACATTGCCGTAAATTTTTCTAAAAATTTGTTTATTTGCAGGCTTGAGTATAATAAGATGTAAACTAAAAAATGTTCAAAATAAAAAACAATATCTTGAGATTTATTCAATGTTGAAAAATGTAGTATAGAATTTTTTAAAGGAAAATATATTCGAATTCTATTAAATTTTTTTTTAATTCTTTATGATAAAATATACTTAAAAAAAATTTTTTTTAGAAAAAATTGTATTACTTTGTTCAAAGTTTATGGGCAAAAATATAACTAAACATAAAAACATAAAATCTGAGGCGTCTTACAAAAAAAATTAATTAAAAAAAAAACTTATTTCCCACAAAAAATTTTTCCCAAACAAAATTAATTCCCAAAAAAAAAAATTTTTAATTAAAAAAAATTTATTTCCCAAACATTTTTAAGAACCTTTATCCTAAAAACAGAAATTTAAGTTCATAAAAAAAATTATTTACCAAAAAAAAAATTTCCCAAACTAAATTATTTCCCAAAAAATTATATATCCCAAATAAAATTTTTTTTTAATTACAAAAAATTTTCCAAATTTTTTTTTTTGTAATTGCGAAAAAATTTATTTCCCAAAATTTGTTTAAGAATTTTTATCCTAAAAACAAAATATTAAGTTTATAAAAATGTTATTTCCCAAACAAAACTTATTTCCCAAAAAAAAAAATTTCCCACACTAAATTATTTTCCAAAAAAATTAATATATATCCCAAATAAAATTTTTTTAATTACAAAAAAACTAATTTTCCTAAAACAAATTTTTTTTAAATTACTAATTTTCCTAAAACAAATTTTTTGTTAAGTACTTTTATCCTATAAACAGAAAATTTAATTCATAAAAAAAATTGTTTCCCAAAAAAAACTTATTTCCTAAAAACAAAAATTTCCCAAACAAAATTCTTTCCCAAAAAAATTATATCCCAAATAAATTTTTTTTAATTACAAAAAAAAATTCATTTTCCTAAAAAAATTGTTTTTAAATTACGAGAAAATGTATTTCCCAAAATTTTTTTAAGTACTTTTCTCCTAAAAAGAGAAAAAATTAATTTATAAAAATGTTTTTTGAAGACACGGCATGGCAAATATGTTTACGGATGGTTCCAAGTTGGACGGTTGGATGGAAAGCTTGGTGAGAGAGTATTCTGCGAGGAGCTCCTCATCAAACTCAAATTCGGGCTATCTGTAGTGTTTTCCAAGCGGAAACTTCCGATCACTATCTCAGAAGTAGTGAATTGGTTGCTTATTTCAGCAACTACTGTAAGGAAGATAAACAATTACTACGAGAGTAAAGCGACAATTAGGGCCTTGGGTTCGTTTTGGGTATGTTCGAAATTAGTCGAAGTTAATCGAAATGCCAAATTTCTGTCACGACTACATCCGACTACTTCGATAATAGGCTTGGGTTCTCGGTCACAGTGACATAGCGACAAACTGCTGGGCTTATAAGCTGGCTAGACAGGGGAACCTCGCGATGGTGTCACCGTGAAATGACAGGATTGTGTTTCCTTTGAAAATCTGTGGTCTGCTCCTGGAAAGAAGGATCTCGCGTTAACTCAGCGAGCGCTGGGTGCAAAGCCGCGACATATGTATTTCTGGCCAACTGCATATCGGAGGGCTTACAAAGCCGCTGCTCTCGAATTTGATGGGTATTCTTACTGGGCGTTGTTGGTTACGTATTCATGCGGTGAGACTTGGTATTGCTTCAAGTCCTTTCTGCAGAAGCTGCCTGGAAAATGAGGTGGAATCATCTCAGCAACTTTTTCTGAGCTACTCTGCTCTCGCAGGATTAAGATTTAGACATCCTGTCTTTCATTTTTTAGCTATACTTGCTGGTATATATGGCTCTTACATACTTTATTAGGTGTTTAGTCGAGCTCCTCCTCCTATTTTGGTGTGCGTCTTGATGTTTCTCCACAAATGGAGGGGCCTGCAGTTTCAAGCTAACTCGGAACGACAAATGCTTTTTCAAGAGTAGCTTTTTCATGACAGAAATACACTTTTGCCATTCCCTCCCGAGAGAATGAAAAGATAACATTTTTTCTATCAGTTGGTGTTTCATGCATAGCGACAACAACCATTCGGCTACGAGCCGCAAGTTCAAATATCACACACTTGGTGAATTCCATCATCAGCAGCTTTTAGCAGTTAACGCAATTGTAATTAGCCAGCGTTCGGTCTTCATTCTTCCCTAATCCAATTTCTTTTCCTCTTTTTCAGTTCTTCTTCCTTCCTCTCACCGTTTTTCCTCTCTACGATGTCACAATAGATGAGTTTGATTATCTGTCCAAGAGAGCTCTTGCATGGGCAGTCATTTATTCTATCCTATCCTATCCTATCCTATCCTATCCTACCAAGGCAACATAAAGAGCCCTTAGAGTTTGAGGATCTTTAAAGCTACCAGTATTTCTTCTAATAAAACTAGACATAACACACAAATTGGAGATAATGAAGCCAAATATTTGCTCAATGATAACTTCAAATCAAAAATAGTATCCAGATCTTTCACTTCGGAACAGCGATTAAGAATACAGCAAGACAATCCTTCTGCTCATCTCTCATCGTCTGTCAAGAGGTTTCTAGTACGGCATACCAGTGTTAGACCATCCGCTTTAATCACCCACTCCTGTGCCATGCGACTTCTATTTCTTCTGTGAAATCTGTATTGAAGGAAAGAAGATTTTAGTCCCGAAAAGCTTTGATAGGAAAAGCGGAAAAATAGCGGAAAGATGAGCTGACAGATCAAGGCTACCAGCACTTTATCGCTCAATGGCGGGTCAAAGGCAGATTTGTATAGAGGAGAGCTCTATCTATATTGGATGTGACAATAAAACGCTGCACCTTTCTCCTGTTATGTACGTTGCAACATACTTATTTATTTAATTAATTAAAAACCAGTGATTGCATTTGATTAAAGCTCCAATATGCCACAATTCACATTAATTAGAGATCGAATCCGAAGCTCGGCAGCCACCACCTTCTGCAGCTATGCCAAGCACTCCACCATAAAAGTAATGAATAAATTAATGAATTGCCAAAGGCAAATGGCTATTGAACTTGTGGGGCACATTTGCAATAATTTAGTGAAGTTGTTGTTTTTTTTTGTTGGCTTTGTTAATCTATACACACACATATGCATGGAGTAGAGCAGCATCCCGCAGCGAAGTGGATAAAAGCCACGCATCAGCAGCGTCTGTCCTATCAAACAACACGCATACACTTACAGATACTATAAGTATTCATATGTGCATACATACAGCCTTGGCCAAAATATTAGGCACCCCATTTATTACTGGATTTCTCATTTTAAAAAGTGAAGTAATGAACTTTTATTAATAAATCCGAAGAAATAAAATGACTTAGTGATTAGAACATTAAATTTTAGTAGGTCCATCCTTTGATTTGATAACAGCAGCAGTCCTCCGGGGCAACAGCGTAGAAGCTTTTCAAATTCGGCTGTACTTATGGCGCTCCACTCAGGGCTGTTTGTGATGATATGCTGTGTTCCTTTAGCTTTCAGATAGCCCACATGTCCCCCATATGGGGCTTAGATCAGGAGGCTGTGCTGGTCAATCTAACAAAGCATCGTAGTAGCTGACTTGCCGCTGAGAGAAATCTTTAAGATGCTATCTGAGCATTATTCACTGTTTTTGGTACCAAAAAATGAACTTATACCCATGGTTTCATTTGGAAGGAAATTTGATATCAAATCCATAGTGCATTCAAAGAGGTTTCAGGAATATTTTCTTTACCGATGGGTCGAAGAATGATAAAGGTTCTGGAACCGGATGGTACTTAAACGATAGTAGTGAGAATCATTACGCTATGGTAGGAACGGCAACTGTTTTCTAAATGGAAATTTTTGCCATTCTGAAAATAGTAGAATGGATAATTGAGAGGAGATGGAGCGGGAAAGGCTCTGAAGAACGCAAAGTAAATCTGAAAGATTATTCAAGAATATAAGAAGAAGCTTTTTACCTGTTGCATAACAGAATAAGCTTGTACTTATATGGGTTCCAGGGAACCCACCTTGCGGTTTTCAAGGGAATGAAATTGACGATGAATTGGCCAAACTGCGGATCAGCGGTTACCCCACAGTGACCAGAGATAATAATCGGAAATAGTTCTGCAGTAATCACTAAGTGTATCAGTGATTATGTATGCAATTTACATAAAGGGCGATGGTCCGGTCTAGTGCACTTCAAAACTACAAGTTGTTTTGCGAGAAGCCCGAACAGAAAACTGTCGAACTTTCTTCTAAAACTTCTTGGAAGAGACGTTCGGTTGATGATCGGTATTAATACAGAACACAATCCATGGGTCAAAATGATCACCAAATTTGCCTCTCTTGCTTAGAGGACGTGGATAGCACTGAGCATTTCCTTTGTAAATGTCTTTCATTTGCTAGAGGAAGGCTGTGAATTTTGGACTTTGATTTCATGAGAATGAGAAAATTTCATTATCTTAAGTTGGAGGATATTTTCAGATTTATAAAAGAATCTGAAAAATTTACACAGGTCTAGCTACCTCTATTTCTCTAATCTATCCTATCTTTTTCCTTCTGCTACTTCTCTCCTTTCCTCCTTGATTATCTACCCTTTCACTTTTCAGAGTTTTAAGTATATTGGCCTTTTTTGGGTGTTTTAGGAGTTACCAAATCTCTCGGCGCTTCTTGGCTCGACTTTTCAAATTACAAAAAAAGAATTTCAGCAGATATACCTACAGCCTCAAATCACAATGCTGCCTCCCCCATGCTTAACAGTGGGTAGCATGCAATCTAAATGGTATTCGTCGCCAAACCGTCGTGTCTTGAATGTCACATCAGGTGGAAAATAAGAAAATCGTTTTATAAAGATTTGTGCTATTTCCTCGAAATTGGACTGATGTAAGTTGCTATAATTGTTGATATTTTAAAAGGATATATAGTAGACTAAGCCTAACTCGAAGTTCGATTCATCAGCCCACAGAATATTCGACCAATCTTCCTCGAAAAGAATATTGGTATCAGACCAACCAAACGGTTTTTCCGATTTTTTTTCTGAAAGCCACGACCCCTTTCGAGCTTTGCATGCTTTTAAACCTGTTCGAGCACTAACGGATTTTCTAATCTCGTCCGAAAGAGCGACTACAAAGGCAGAAGAGGATTTTTTACGATCTTTGAGAAACACACGTATAGGTTTCGGTCATCGCGTTCACTTGTCTCTTCCACTTTTTGATTTATTATGGTGGGAATTTGTTTATGTTGATTTGATTTTTTTGTATTTGGAAATAACTTCCGTAATAATTTGCTTATAGACCAGCCCCTGCGGCTCGCAACGGACCCCTTTCGTGGTCCAAGTGGCATCGATGTACCTATGTGCGATGCGGCTGCTAAACCTAACCTAGTCTATAATGGGATTTTGTCGCTTAAATAGCAAATCGCTCAGAAACACATTGGACTGGGCACCGCGAATGTTCCAAATTGGAAATTTAAAGCTGTGATTCCCTTTTCTCACTTAAAACTTGGATTCTCACGCTTTCACTCTCGTAACAAAGTACACTTTTTTAGGCATTTCGGTATGAAGTAATTATTTACATCCGCTTGATAGTTTTGCACTAGAGATTATTCACACAATGCCTACCAAATTTAAGATGCCAAAGCATTTTAAGTACACCTTTAAAAATGCCACTTATAGACTTAACGCACCAAAAGTGCCATGGCTTTTCCCATAATACAATTTATTGTTGTAATCAAAGGTTAAACACACGCGCGACACATTTGCAAAAAGGCAGTGGTCACTTTGGTAGCCACATTTGAAATTACTTGCATTTTAGTGAGCTGCCTAATACTTTTGCCCAAGGCTGTAAATGTGTACGAGTATCACTTTTTGGCACCACTTTTGCGCAACAACAACAAAATGTAGCGAGATATGCCGCAGCATGAGGAAAAGTTGCGCGAAATCGCGGTTAAAATTGTTAAATGCGCCACCACCCATTTGGCATGCGCCTCTATGCATGTGCGAATGTGTGTGTATGCGGGTGAAAAATGTCACGTCACAATTGCGTCACTGCCATCAATAGCAGACACCTACCGAGCGTTGCGTTTTTTTGTTTTTGTGAATATCTCATGTAATTTAATTTATGCTTGCCTTCAATGTGTGTATGTGTGCGTGTGTGTTCATATGGAGGCGTGCGTGATTTAATGCAAATATTTTCATAATTTGAGGTAAAACAAAGAAACAGTGCCGATAAGTTGATTTTAGTTTAAAGCTACACATTTTAAATTTCTGTGAAAAATGGGTGGAAAGTTGAACGGTTTTCGAAAAGTAAAACACAAAATCAGATTCATAGTTTTTCTCTAGTTGAATTGCATAGTAGAAAATTCTCAATTTAAATTTAAATTTTAAAAGTTTCTAAACTAATAAAATTCACAATTTGCTCTTATTCTTGCTATTGTAGTTGTTGACGTTGTAGTTGCTACTTTTTTTTCTTTTTGACAAGTTGTAAAAGCAATCGGCAGACAATGGCAAAACTCCGGGTTATTTCTGCCATGAAAAAAGTCCACATAAAAAAAATATTTGCCGTTCGGAGTCGGCTTAAGACTGTAGGTCCCTCCATTTCAACATCAAGATGCACACCACAAATAGGAGCAGGAACTCGGTTAATGGGTTAAGGGGTTATTTTCAATATTTTGTTTTCTATGTAAAAAATTATTTATTTAATTCAAACTTTTTTCTGTCTTATAGATACATATCTGAAGAATAATTTGAAATTTTCAAAAAAAAAAAAATAAGACTCCCCTATTATGATGTCATTTCCGATGACCCCTCGAAAAAAGGGTGCATCCGCGTTGTCAGCATAACTCCCGACAGGATCATCGAAAATGAAAAAACAAAAATAAGTGTTTTAGTTAAAACCATAAATTCGTGCTTGAACGAAGGGAAAAAAGTAAAAATTGGAATTTTGGCAGACATTTTTCCAAAAAAAATGAAATTTTCGGTCAAATTTTCTTAACATTTTTTTTTTTTAATAATTGTAATTGGAAAAAAATCCTTCATTCAAGTACGAGTACGAACACCTGTGTAAAATTTCATCAAGATCGGTTGAGTAGTTTTCGAGAACATTTGACAACCGACTTTGAAAACACGGTTCCGAAAAAAACGCGTTTAAAGTTTTGAGTAACAATAAAAGTGGCTTGGAGCGCACACATTCTAAAGGCTGTATCTCCGAAACTATTATTCGGATCGACTTGGAAATTATGGACAATATTTTGAGGTGTTGTAGAAGTTAATAAGCTTAAAAAAACAAATCGATTTTTTGAACCCACGAAACCCATGTAACCCCTTAAATACCTAACAGAACTGTACACGCCAATTATTTATTTGTTTTATTTATAAAAATAAGCGAAAGTCTTAGTAAGTATGGGACTTTAAGGCCACCAAAAAACAACTCAAGTCCGACGGTTCATCCTAAAGGGATACCGGATTTGATAATTACGTCTGTAGGTGGTCGTGAACAATGAGCTCAATCGTCAGATTCATTTGTCTGCTGTTCGTCTTGCTGCATTTTATCAATACGGCAGTTTTTCTTGCTGCTGCCTTCGTCTAGCATTCATCTGCGTTCGACTCCAATCAATGTTGCGAAGTTCCACGATAATTCGTGTTGCTAAAGCTTGCACCACCATCCACTTTTCATCCGAATAGATTATTGGGCATTAGAAACACACCTATTTTGTTGGCTAAATCGTCGCGTTCTTTAGCGTACCTGGTGCAATAAAAGCCCACATGTGCAGCACTCTCGTCTTCGTCCAAGTATTCTGGACAATAAGAACTACCAACCACGTCAAGGCGATGCAGATATTTTTGGAAGCTTGGTGTTCGCTTAAAAGCTGCGTCAAGAAAAAATCAATGTTTTCGTGTTCTCGACAGATCCACTCGTTAATCCGTGGAATCAACCACCGGCGATCACCGGCCTTTTGGTGACTGGTCCCATTTTGATTGCCATTCAGCTAGAACGGTCTGCTTGTTTGAGTTCCTCTGTCAAGCAATACAAGCTCTTCTGTTGATTTGTCCGGTTGTTTATAGGCATTTTGCTAGATATGACGCACAGATTGCATCGCCCGACACCGTCCTATAAGTACATGTTGAGGACCCTAAACGCAATTGTTCCACTGACCTGCAGTACTTCTTTAAAATTATCCTTTTTTGTTCCAGCCCTAATTGAAGAAGCGTACATCATTAGACTTATAGAGTCCGTCACTGTAGAAAGAATTTTCCTCCTGGAACCCTGTGGTCTTCCTACGTTGGATAGCGTACCCATAAGCGCGTTGTTAACCTTTGTCGCCTGCACACTAACAGCTGTAAAATGTTCCCTGAATGTTAGTCTGGAATCAACATCCGATTTAGCGTGCCTTGCAGTATTTGAGAGAAAGATTCTGCCATCGTACATAGGTTCAATAGGGTTGGTCCAAGAACAGACCTTTCCGGAACACCGCTTGTTGTCGAAGATTGTCAACTGCTTTGTGAGGTTATCAGTGAAAATGTATATATCATCTCCAGGTATCGCATCACACCATACCAGTGTCACGGCTTTCATTATTGCCATCAATTCAGCCTGAAAGACACTACTGTTGCCGGGAAGCCGAAAATTGAAGGAGATCCCCAGATGTTCGCAAAATACACCTACGCGCACCCCACCCTCGAGCATTGAGCCATTGTGTATGCATAGATGGACTCGCCCTGCCTTACGTCGTCTCGTTCCCACTTTTCCCTCGAGAGTCGTGAACGTTGTAATGGCAAGTATAGGCGGGAGTACATAGTCCACCTGTCTGGAAAGCTCCGAAGTGCCAGCCAGGATTTTGCCTTGATCGTAGCTCTTATTTAACCACTTTGCCTCAGCCTTATTGCCGCACTACGCGCGATATATTTTGCCTACAGATCTACTGGCAGAAAGTTTAATGTCGCATATAATGCTTTCGATGGTGTGGTTGAAAGTGCACCGGTTATTAGAACAGATGCGAGTCTTTGGACCTTGTCAACTCTTTTAATGTTCTGAAGGGCATTCCACCAATATTTTAAAACCGTACTAGAGAATTGGTCTAACTTCTGCTGTGTTGAGCCAGTGTATCATTCTGGGTTTCAACGCCCATTTTTTTATTTCCAATTAGTCTTCCGCAGAAGTACAACGCCGTCATAGCTTTGCGTACTCTATCTGCGACCGTGAGTCCACAATTTACCCTTCTATCTAGTACTAGTTCTAGATATTTAGCCCTTTCTGTTACTCTAAGTGGTTTTCCCCCTGGGAATATTTGTTTAACATCAAACATTTTATGTCTCCTGCTGAACAGAATCAGAGCCGTTTTTTCCGGATTTACTTCTAGTCCCCGACTTTTGCACCAAAGTGATAGTCTGTTGAGAGATCTTTGTTGAAGATCACACAGTGTTTCAAGGTGTTTACCCGAGATTGCTATTAAAATATCATCGGCATATAAAATTATCTTATCTCCCATTTTTTCAAGTTCCTAAAGACAATTATTAACAGGCAGCTTCGACAGAAGTCAAGAGAAGGAGGTGTTAGATGGGTTAGTTTCAGCGGGCTTGTGCAGACTTCAGACGAGTTTTATCGTTTAATTGTATCAAAACTATCTATCAAAAATTAACCAGTGTCATTCCTGACTGGAGAGAGTCCACTTTAATGCTGAGTATCAGTCAACATACACCTATTTGTTTGTTACTCATTCTTAGCAGCTGCTATGGGTGGCCAATTGGTTCTGCTAAACTGCTTCTGTATTGTCTACACCAACTTCTGTATATGCCGGTTTATAAATAAATTATTTTCTCATACTGACTACAAGTGAAAAATGTATGTAAGTATGTGTGTGTGTGTGTAGACACAGATGTAGTCACCTTCTATACCATCCTAGATCTAGCAAGCGATAGCCGTCATAAAATTTTTACTGCAAATGTTTATTTCTTTTAAACAGATATAAAATTAAAACATTTATGAAGACATTGTTGAATGCGTAAAGAATTATTAAATGACGAATACATATATACATACATACCTATATTCATATATATATGTATGAGTGTGAATGGATATGTTTGCAAATGCGAAAATAAGAATGGTTGATCGAAATATGAAACACATAACCGTAGGCTGCGCGGAAAAATGGACGATGGAAGAAATGATTTAAATTACGATAAAATTAATGGTATTGTATTTGCAATTACAGAGATAAAAACGACAATGAACAAACGTAAAGCAATGCCTGTATACGAGGTGTGCTCAGAAAGAAAGGCAACTTTTCAAATTTTGCGGGCAAAGTGCATTCGATGTTTGTTGTGCTGGTGCACATTTCCTCAACAAAAGTTTACACTTTCAATTATGGGTATATGGTATACCACTTTGGTCAGAAAGTTCCTGCAACAACCGCCAGGTGACGCTCTAAGTCAACTGATTTGAGTTCTGCTCACGAACTTTGCGCTGTTATTGCAGATTGCGCAGTCAGCTGCATAGGGTTGGGATATGATCCATTGACTGCTGTCGTTTCTGCGGCCAATCCTCGGAGACCCCAATACACCTTCTTCCTGAATGTGACGCTATAGCGTGGAGAAAGTTGGGAGATCTCAGCAAGATGTAGCCAAAAGAAAGCCATATACGCTAAGCCCAAATCAGCTCTATCTTTAGTTTAATAAAAGAAGTTTGTTTGGATAAGGTACTTTGACGAGTAGAAGGAGTAGAAGACCGTGAAGTTGGGGTGGAAACCTCAAATTTTTTTTATTCATTCAATAGCGACCACCACTTTGCTGAGTAGAAGGAGCAGAAGACCGTGAACTCGAAGTGCAAACCTCAAATTTTTTTTATTCATTCAATAGCGACCACCACTTTGCTGAGTAGAAGGAGCAGAATACCGTGAACTCGAAGTGCAAACCTCAAAATTGTTTCATTCATTCAATAGCGGCCACCACTTTGCAAGCAAGGGCCAACCTCCAATTGTATTTTTGTAAAGAAAAAGCATCTCAGAATAAATCGTCTCCAGTGCATTAATACTCTTTGGTTTCGAAACAGATTTTTTTTCAAATTATACGAGTACTAATCACTTCTCTCTAATTTTGGCAGCCCAATTTTCCATTATTTTTAATACCTTCTATTTAAAATAAATAAGAACTTTCTCTCCTTCTAAAATTATGATTACACCCACGATCAAAATAATAGATACGCGGTGTTTGAACCAGTTTTGTTTTCATTAATTGTTAATGTTTATTCTAAAAAAAAATATCATTGCTCCGTAAATAATACACGAAAACGAAAATTAATATTTGGTTGGATAGCAACGCTGTTTTAGGACTTCCCTCAAACTGTTTGGCATTGAGTTTACTAACTTCTCTGTTTCCTCAGTTGTAATCTTCGTCCATTCTGCCCGCATAACACTTCGAATTAGGAATTCATTTTCTCAATAGATCTGACTGATGCTCAATAGGATTCAGATCGAGCGACTGATGGGGTGTTTTGATCTGTCTTGGAGCGTTGTATAAGAGCCAAAGCTTAACGATCTCGGCTGTGTATTTTGAGTCATTTGTCTTGTTGGAATCAAAACGTTCTTAATAAGCCACGATTTTCGACACTCTGCGTCAAATTCCTTTGCAAAATGCTTAAATACCTAAATTTACCCATTGTCGATTCAGTAAATTCTAACTGAGCCACACCACTTGCCGTCATGTAATCCCACAACATAACTCCATCACCGCCATGTTTGACTGTACCAATGTTGTTCAAGATTTTGTTTCTCAAGAGCACTGCCTGATTTGCGCCAAATAATTTGACGATTCCTTATACCAAAAATACAAAATTTACTTTCGCCGGAAAAAATTACTTGTTTCCAAAAATCTGGAGGCTTATTTATATAATTATTAGCAAATTAAATACGCTTTCTTCTGTTCACATGTGAAATGAACAGCTTTTTTCGAATGATGTCCAGCTTTTTGTAAAACTTTTCTAGCAGTTTACTCACAAATACTTCTTTAGATGTTTGGTTTACGTTTAAACAATTTTTTGGTTAAGTAATTTGAGGATTAATCTTTGTCATATTGATTATGCTGCGCTCTTCTCGGACAGATAGTGTTCTTGGACGTCCAGACCAGGGCTTAGATATATACTTCTATACTACAGGCTAAACAGACGAAAACATTCTCCTAATAGCTTTGCCAATATTTCAGAAACTATTTCCAACTTTCCATAATTTTATGAATATTTTTCCTTCTGATACACTAATTTCTTTTCCTTTGGTTTCCATGTTTTCAAAAGGGGTTAAGGGTAGTCAGAATTTTCAAAACATTGGATTTTTTTGCGTTTTCTTAAAGTATAATATCTTAAAAATGTTGTGTGAAAATTTTAAGTGAATCCGACGAATACTTTTCGAGTTATTCAGCAATTAACAAAGGCCGTTTGGGGGCTCGATAGCAAAATGCGTTTTTCTCAAAACTATGTTTTTTGAACTGGCGATCACTGCAACTTAAAAACCTCTTGGTAGAATTCAATAAAATTTATAATGCTTTTGAAAAACATAAAAAACTCGTGCTTTGTCAAAGGATTTTTTTCAAAAATTTCGATTTTTTTTGTTAATTAATTGTCGGTTTTTTTTTTCTAGAAAATCTGAAAAATATTTCCTGAGGCCGCCATATTGTTAATTTGGAAAAAAGGTTCGATCGAATTCGTTCGATTCGAAAACTAATTTCTCTTGTCCGATTGATTTTAGATGAATCTCCAAGGACTTGTGATGATGACGGCCAGAGTCTTCTGGAGAAACGGGCTCCACACAAACTTTTAAATTACTAATTTTTTTTTTAAATGTTGCTAAAGTGTTGTCGAAACATGATATATCTTCTGCTCGAATATGAACGAGACGTTATCAATAAAACGGTCCGCGGATGACATATGGCAAAAATAAATTTTTTGTTTTTTGGTAGGACTATTATAAGCTTACATGGCAAATTTCAGCGTGATATGTCACATAGTTTGTTTTCTGTGCTACTGTAAACAAGTCAAGCACGAGTGTGTTCTTCGAATTCTCTTTTATGACTACAATTCTCTCAAAACAGGAAAACAGGAAAAAGTCACATTGAGCCATATCAGGCCAATACGGTACTTGCGGAACGATATTAACATTATTTTTGTTCAAATAATCGCGAACAAGACGTGATGTGTGAGCTGGTGCATTATCGTGATGCAAGAACCATGACTTGTTGTCCCACAATTCCTTCCTTTTAAGACGAATGTTCTCGCGCAAACGCTTTAAAACGTCTAAATAATATTCAGCGTTAACCGATCGGCCTTGCGGAAGGAACTCCGAGTGCACCACACCTTCGTAATCGAAAAAAACAGTCAGCATAACCTTAATTTTTGAGCGACTTTAGCGTGGTTTTTTGTGTTGATGTACGGCCCTCTTTGAACGATTTGTACCACTGGAAAACACGTGCACGCGATAGAGCAGAGTCCCCATAGATTGTGTGCAACATTTTTAAGGCGTCTGAAGCGGATATTTTGTTGGAATAACAAAATTTCAAACAAATTCTTTGTTCAACTTGAATTTCCATCGTTAAATTCGAAGAACACACTCGAGCTTGACTTGTTTACAGTAGCACAGAAAACAAACTATGTGACATATCACGCTGAAATTTGCCATGTAAGCTTATAACTGTCCTACCAAAACACAAAAAATGTATTTTTGCCATATGTCATCCGCGGACCGTTTTATTGATAACGTCTCGTTCATATTTGAGTAGAAGTTATTAATGCTATGCTTTTATTTTTGTAAAATAAGGCAATAGACCAGCAAAAAAAAAATTATTGAAAATCATCATTTTTCGGGCCTCTGACTACACCTAACCCCATAAATAAAATTTGCAACTGAGTTTGCTTAACGATCAATTATATTAAAAAATAATGAAAAATGCGCAAAAATGAAAAAAATCTATAATCTTTTTATTCAGTTTTGTACAGTGTACGTGTGTAATAGCGAATACATTTATTTTCGGCATATTAACTTTAACTCGACATTAAAATTTTTAATCTGAATTTCAAAAACAAAATCGGGTATGCAGTTTTATAGCCCATTAAATTTATTTTTCCCCTAACAGTGATGCGCATTTTCTCCATATAAAAAATTTCATGCGTTCGTTGTATGGCGAAAATACACAAGACCGCCGACAAAAAAAATCTCAAAAATCAACGCAATTTTTGGGACACTTCAAACTTGCATTTTATTATACTAAAATTTAATGGGCTATAAAATTGCATACCCAACTTTTTTTCTAAATTCTAAAATTCAATGAGCGGTAACGCTGCATACTCGAAATTTTTGTAGAAACTCTAATAAAAATGGTTCAAAGAAATTTTATTAACTTTTTTAAATTTTGAACAAAGTTAGAAATTTGGAGCTATATGTTGTTTTTTTTTTTCATAATGTACTACTAACTAAAACTGTTTAAAATACCACCCATCTACATATTATTTTGATCACGGGTTTAACACAAGTATATTTAAGAATAAAAACATGTAAACATTTTCTTTCCAAGCTCTGGCGGAGAAGTGCCTACATATTTCTATGGCCGCATTAAGGTATTATAGGTATTTTTGTATGCTGTTTCTCGTATATTACTTAAATTATGTAAATGTCAAAGAAGGTGAAGGAGTGGCTTGACCACATACCAGCCTTACCTTCATTAAAAAACTACGATAATAAGCTTTGACTTGTCTATTTTTTTTCGTTTTGCTGTATTTGTTTTCTGTGATGCTGAGTGTGACATACTTTAAGATACAACTTAAATAGCCCTCAGCCTTTCTTAGGCCTATTTTTAGATTTCTCTTATAACAGTAGTTGGAATGAATTAATGCCGGCACTTTCAAACAACAAAAAACAAAGAGGCTGCATTAAAATAAGTTTATGCGATGTGGCTCATAGATAGCTATAAAAAAAGTAGGTTTTTAAACATTTTAATTGGAATTGGTTGAGTTTATGTACATATTTAAAAACATATAACATACACGCACATACATACATATTTAAATACATTTAGACAACGATTTTCTGGTTTGGTGCGATTATAAAAAATTGTGAACTTTTTCTTTCCACGGCTACCAACGACAGCCTACGACAATGCCTTAATTTAATAGAGGAAGCGCAGCTCATTTGGGAAATACTGAATCATTTGATAAACGGAAAGGTAAATTTCATATTAAAAAATATTTAAATGCAAGAAACTAGTTTACAAATACCTTTTGTATCTTTTCGCTTACAATAAGGCAAAAGTTGGCGCACCTGAAAGGGCCAGGGTGCAGTGCAGTGTGAATCAATTGAAAGGGAAATGTTTGTATGTAGGCGTGCATATGGAAAAGTTCATACGGAACCGAACATTTCTCACCCAGCGCTGATATCTCAATATTAAATATGAAATTCCATATAAAAAGTAGTCTGCACTATATTTCATGAATTGCTTTTGTACAAAAGCACCCAGAGGTATTACTATAAAGGGTTTTCCAATAACAGGTGTTACAGGTGAATGAATTGCGCAATCGAGAGATAATTAACGATTTGTTATGGCCGGAATTGGATGGTATTGATTTGGACAATGTTTATTTTAAACAACACGGCGCTACGCGCCGCACAAGCAACGAAACCATTGATCTTTTACGGGAAAAGTTTCCGAACCGTGTTATCTCTCGAAGAGGTGATCACAATTGGCCACCGAGTTCTTGTGATTTAACACCTTGTGCCTTTTATTTTTGGGACCACGTGAAAGAGAAGGTCTACGCCAGCAACCCAGGGACGATTCAAGACTTCAAAGATGGAATTCGGGAGGATATCGAGGGCATAGGGTAGCCACTTTGCAATTTATGGAAAATTTCATGAAAAGGATATTCTCCTGTCAGCGTGGTCATTGTGTTATTTTCCACTATTAACGGCATACCTTCCACTTTATAATGAAATAAACATCCGATCATTTATATTAAAAAATAGCATTTTTCTTTGAATATCAAAATAACACCTCTGTTTGGAAAACCGTTTACTTTTTGTATATACTGGTTAAAAAGTATTCATCCAAACAAAAACACAAGTTCTGATTGCAGTGAGAATTCATGAAAAGATGGAAAATTATTTCGTGCATGCAATCATCACGACAATGCCTGAGATATTTACATCTCCCTGGAGCACCTATTTTCGACACTTATTTCCTGATCATTTGATGCCATATATTAAACGCTCAAAGTGGTTTCTGAAAACACAAGACAGCATGACTTCAAAAGCCCCACAAAAAATAGTCCAAAGGCATCAAACGACATAATAGTGGATGCTAGAGTACAGACCCGTTTCTGAAGACTGTCATATAACCGAACACCTTTTTCAATAAATCTGTGGTTTTGCGACAGTGTGGCATTCGGTCCGTCGATAAACGAAATCATTGCTTACATGCTATTTGTAACAAAAATGATTGGACATGGCTCTATGTCTATTAGGGTGTGTTCAGGTCCTCGCCGAAACGGAAACGAAAAAATATTTTTTATTTTTGTTTTCAGTATTTTATTTTTGTATTCAGTATTTTTTTTCTTAAATCAGTGTTAAAAATAAAATTTTTTTTTGGCTATACGAAGTTCGTTCAAAGGGTTGTCAGCCTTCAAAAACTGTTCTTCACACAGACAATGGGCACAGATATAACCGGTTCTACTAAGCCGTTTTTGATAAAATAAAATTTAAATGACGTAGATTTGATGTCGTTATCGTGTGAACTACGATGATTAGGAAAAAAAATTTGCAGTATTTTTTCAGACCTTTAAAGTCACAAAAAGGGTCAAAAACGGTTTTTCATCTATGAATGTCCGCTATTTTGTCAAATTTTATTTTATTTTTTTTTAAAACGTAGTTCAACAACGGCATTCATACTGAACAAGAATCCTTTTGTCTTTTTTATTTCAGATACTTGTGAGTCCAGGAATACGTAACGACATCACATATTTTGGAAGACCATTGTTTGGCCTAACAAAAAATTTTATTTTTTAACTTTTTTCGTTTCCGTTTTACACGCTTTTAAAGAAACACCCAAAAAACACCCGCTCAAATGAGATGAGGGCCTGTTTTTCCTTGTTCACTCCTCTCGGGAGCATAGGGCCTCGACAAGACTTGTCTTGCCTTGGTTTCGTTAATCTATTTGATTTCTGACAGGGTAAGTGATTAGCCTGCCGCTATCAGTGCTAAGTACTGGGAATGCACATCTGTCGGTGCTTGGGAACGGCGCCTTCTTCATGCTTGGAGCGCCATCTGTGTGTCAAATTTTTCTACCAGAATTATCACACAGATGGTTGAGGACTTCTCTAAAGTGGTGTGTCTGCGCTATTACCGCGGCTGCCCGCTTCCTCTTGCTGGCGCCACTGATGCCAGGGTTTGAGGAATGAGTTTTTTTTTTAGAAACAGGAAAAGTAGGTAAATTTGGAAAAGTGCGTGGACCGTGCTTTACGTGGGATTCGAACCCACAACCTCAGGGATGACAGGTTAGTGCACTTACGCTACATTACCGAGGCCGCTAATTTTCGCGGCGAGGGCCTTAAAATTTTTCGTTTTTTTTTGAGGCCTAAAATATTTAACTTTTTTGAAAGAATTTCGGACTTCCTATTTTTAATTTTAACTATTAATTCTCATATATTAGGCATAAACTTTTATTTCGCATTTCTTTTGCAAAACTTTTAAAAAATTTCGTTTAGACAATTGGATTCGGAGCTTTGAAGAACTTATTTTGTATGCTGATTTTGCTGAAAATATCGTAGTAGGGTAATTTAACTATTTCGTATACGAAATCAGTAGCCGAATGGGTTGGTGCGTGACTACCATTCGGTAGTGCCCGGATTCGAAACACCAAATATGCACCGGGAATGAAACACCAACTGATAGAAAAAGTTTTTTCTGAAAGCGCTCATCCTTGGGCAGTCAATGGCAAACCTTTGAGTATATGTCTGCATTAAAAAGCTTCTCTCACAAAAAGCCAGCTACTGTTCGGAGACGACTTAAAACTGTAAGTCGCTCCTTTTGTGGAAAAACATCAAGACGCACACCACAAATAGGAGAGAAGTTCGAAACAACCAACAAAGGGTGTAAATGGAAATTATTATTTATATGATAACAATTTTTAATTTAACTTTTAAAACAAAGTAAACTCAAGATAGTCTTATAAAAAAAATTATACAAATAAGGAAGCTCGAAATCCAACAGCTGACTAGCCAAAGCATTCATTGGAAATATAAAAATAGAAAAGCTGAAATTAATTTTTTTTTTTAAATCATTTTTTAGAAAAATAATATAAAAAATCTCGAAATCATTTTTTTTTTATTTTCTGAAGCAGATCGATACAGGTCGTCATAAAGCAACTGATAAAAAAAGAAAATGAATGAAATGCAATTATTTTTTATAGAAAAAATAATAAAAATGAGGAAGACCGAAATCGATTTTTTTTTAACTGTTCTTAAAAACTTTCTTCAAACGCTTAAAATATGTCATTCAATTCCGAATTCATGCTCCAAAAAAGGTTTTGAGAATCCTTATAAGCCTTAAGCTATACTTTTAAGTATCATACAGTGCGTTTAACTACATTAACGCAGTTTTCAAATTTTTTTGTTACTTGCTTAGGTTAGGTTGCCTAGAGAGACGACACACGTGGACGTAAAAAGCCTTTGTGGTACTATTTTACAAATTACACAAATTTGTCTTACAAATACCGCGCAAATCGAAGTAAAAAATTTTGTGAAAATTAAAAAAAAAATTAAAACTAAATTCTCACCAAAATTTCAAAAATGTTTAATCGCAATTTTCAGAAATTTTGGTACAATAAAGTGCAAGCTGAAAGTGGCAGAAAAATCGCGTTACTTTGTTATGCATTTCATTTTCATGCTAACAGACTTTTATCATTACAGAAATCTTTATTTTTTATTCTAAATTTAGCCAAAAAATATTCATTTATTCCAAAGTATGAAAATACGCTGAAATATGCACTGAGACATAACTCAAAGTTGTTGCTATGAAGCGTGAAAAAAAAAATTGTTGAACAAATTTTGGGCTGCACTGGATATTGCATGTTTACCAAGTAGACTCAGCAACTCAATATTAATTTATGAGTTAATGAATATATAAAAAATCGCGTTATAAAATCATTTTTTTTTTTTGGTTTTTTTTTTTTGGAATATAAGACTTACCTTTTTATCATATTTGTATAATTCCCTTTCGGCTTTTGCTCGAGCGCGCAAATGTTTGAATACCCATTTGAACGGGAGCACTGGCTCAAGTAAGTCGAATTCTATCGCCATCGTGATGTCATAAATTCATATCAGATCCGCCTCTCTTCCAATTATGCCTTGGGTGTATTACAACAAATGGAAATGTCGCTGGAAACTTGAACACTGATTAACTTCCGGCTTTATTTGTAGCCTTACATTGCGCAAGCGTATGAAATCAAGTATTTTCTTAAGCAAATTCACATACATACATACATATTTACCTGCCTATACAGGTGGGACCTAATACCAATTTTGCTTGACGTCATTTCTTCCAGATAAAAAGGCGGCAACGACACAATCTAACTTCTCGATACATAGGCATTGCATAAACACACATCTATGTATACTCGCTGTACATACATATTTACACATATCATTAGCTGTGCGCATACATATCTCAACAGTTACATGAATAAATTTGTTTGTTTGTTCAATATGCAGTTGGTATGGAAATCTCCCAACAAGTTTATTATGCTTTCTCGCCATAATTCCATTTATTGGTGTGCTCTATGTGTGCAGACTTGTGTGTGTGTGTGTGCGACAATGATTCATAAAAAAGTCGTAAGCGTAACAAGTGCATGTCATAAATTGCAGTAGTTCTTAAGCTAGTTAAAGTGTACGCAAATTACATTAAATTACTTAAGAATGCAAAGTTACAGATTTATGCTAATCAGCGCTGCTTTATGATAAGCATTAAACTATTTGCCTAGAAGGTTGAAAATATTGTTGCTTTATTATTAATTCGTTCATAACGTTGGTGGGTATTAAATGCACCGCACGTATTCGTGGCTGTGCGTGTATTGAAGCATAGAGCGGGGTAAGTTAGCATAGAATAGTTTTAGGAATGCTTTCGTAGAGGTGAATACTACCATGGAAATATTCTTAATTTAGCGTTTCGCATTTAGCTTGAATAAGTAGGCATTATACGCCGGTTTGACTAAATATCGTCCAGTCTGTATATCGCACACCCCCTTCAAAAAAGACACAAAGGGACATACATATCGAACTGCTACTTAATAGGAGATTTCGCAGCCGAATTGTGCGCGCTCATTTCACACATATTCTTATGCTCTCTCAATCAGTTGTTGTTCAGAGGGCAACGGAGTAACATGGCCAATGGTTGTTGTGGATTTTTTCTTACATCACCAGCGGAATCTCACTTTTTGTGGATCTCATCACACCACTGCCACATCCACTGTTACATCTGCAAATTATGTGATTCCTTCAAAATCACTGAGCGCCGATTGACGGTTTGATATTGGTCACACGTTCTGAATTCTCTCCACCGTATAACTTACTCATTATTAATCTGTATACTAACTCAAATTTGTTATTATAAATTGTCAAAAAAAAAAACATGCCTGCTAGACCTCTTTTGTTGTTATGAATGGCACTGCACTGCAATTGGAAAACATTTTAAACTTTTAGCTGTGTTGCGGTTCTCAAAGTGCGTTGATTGCAACCGGTTATTGATAATAAACCTTTTTCGAGTTGTGATTT
This sequence comes from Anastrepha obliqua, assembly GCF_027943255.1. NCBI lineage: Eukaryota > Metazoa > Arthropoda > Insecta > Diptera > Tephritidae > Anastrepha > Anastrepha obliqua. The sequence continues at coordinate 111,579,775 of NC_072896.1, read as the reverse complement.
TTTTCTTTTTAAAATTGGTTTCTAATTGCTTTCCCACAATCAAGTTCAACAAAAGAATCTCAATTCAAAAAGTTAGTTTCCCCAAAATTTAAAAAAATTGATCTTCATAACCTTTTCTCTTAGGATTTTTTAAAGACCTTTTCTTCCCAACAAATAACGTTTTATATTTTTAAAATATTCTATATGCTTAGAAATTTTTGTATTTTATGAAAAATCACTGATTTTAGGTCTTTTAAAAGGGTGTACAATACTAAATGTTCTTTAAACTTTGGATTCTTTAGAATGCTGCTTACATACCGTCGCACAACTTGTGAAGAAGTCTCTTAATATACTCATATGTGACTTAATCTCGAAGTGATCTACATATGTATGTTGCCTATTATTCATTCACCTATGGATGAAACTTGTGTTTGGACTGCGATAATACGTTTCCAACGACTTCGAGAATAGATTTTTTGATGTCTGAAATAATGGTTTTTTTTATTATTATTTTTTTTTTCGACCAGCCTGTAATCTTCTTCATAACCCCTTGGAATTTGAATTAAACAAATTTCGGGTTAACATCTACTGTTAAAATAACAGTATCATCTACAGAGGTGCCATCTGACAGAGTACCAGCTGTTATTCTCTCCACAATACCCCTGCAGGGAAAAATACTAAAATACTACGAGTTCACTTTTCAGCTCAATCAGCTCATGTTATATATTTTTTTTCATGTTAGCAAGTGGTATTTCTAACACGGCGATGTCCTACAAAATGTCAATTGTTCGGCCATGCATCAGCAAAATATCAGTTAAGAGACTATTTCACTAGCCATAAAATTTCTAGCCCAATGTGTTTCAAAAATAGCCAGTTTTAGACTGGAGGTATTCACTTTAGGAGCATAAATAAAATCAATGCTGGCTAAATTTCGGACTCATATTTTATGTCTTTGGTTGCTGCGAGGATATTTCTGCGCTGGTTTTTTATTGAAATAACTTTTTTTATTCAATTGAAGTGTTTTTCTTAATTACATTTCTGGTCTAACGACATTTGATTAACTGATGGCAGTATGCAGAGGATAAAATTGCTTGAGCGCTTACAAAAAATCTTTATTTATATTGTGTATGTTTATGAATTATTGTTATGTATTTGTATATCGAATAATTCAAACGTAAATGGTGTGAAATAAATATTTCTTCTTCGTCTTTTGACATTTTAAAGCTTAAACTGAGTACCAATGGCCTCTTTTTTTCGCCAAGACCTAGCAAGAAGCTAATAGATAAAACAAATGAACATACGTCAGCAACGCGCGAAAAGAGCAGCCTTAAGGGGTTATATACAGTTAGAAGACCGAAAAAAGCGACTTTTCCAGAATTTTTTCTGAGAAAACTTTTAAATTTATTGTTCCAAAAATTTGTGCACATATTATGTTATCTTTTAACTGTATTTTAGGACTTAGTATTAGTGAAAATATTTATTTGGAAAGGAGCTACAGCTGATCTCCGGGAGCTCCTCTCAAACACGACGTTTTGCGGTGGCCAATATATCTCTGAACTGGATCCTCTGAAATTAAAAAACCAAACATATTTCGTTAAATCTAGTAAATTAATCGAAGGAATAAGCAAAATAAATTTTTTTGGACAAAATGGAGGTTTCTCAAAAAAAAAAAGATTTTTGACCAAAATTTCAGCCTTAAATTGTTTATAAAAAAATATTAATCGGTGAAAAAAAGTCTTCGATCAATTACTAAAAAATATATAAGGTTGGCCAACAAGTCTTGCGGTATTTCCGCAAGCTTGTCTTTGCAAGCGCGTAGTTCTAGTTGTATTCGTCGCATCGGTTCACGCTAGAGCTTTTTGGAAAGTTCTTTTCACGTGCTAACACGTGCTTGATTAATTGTTGTTTGCTTTTAATCGTTCGTGAGTTATAGCGTCGCAAACATGGAGCAAAATAAAGAGAAAATACGGCATATTTTACAGTACTACTATGATAAAGGCAAAAATGCATCTTATGCTGCCAATAAAATTTGTGCAGTTTATGGACCCGATACAGTTTCCATTTCCACCGCACAACGATGGTTTCAACGTTTTCGTTCTGGTGCAGAGGTGATCGAAGATGCGCCACGGTCCGGAAGGCCTGTCGTCGAAAATTGCGATAAAATCACTGAATTGATCGAAAGAGACCGGCATAGTAGCAGCCGTAGCATCGGCCAAGAGCTGAGCATGAGTCATCAAACCGTTATAAACCATTTGAAGAAGCTTGGATTCAAAAAGAAGCTCGATGTATGGGTGCCACACGACTTGACGCAAAAAAACATTTTTGCCCATATGGATGCATGCGAATCGCTTCTGAATCGCAACAAAATCGACCCGTTTTTGAAGCGGATGGTGACTGGCGATGAAAAGTGGGTCACTTACGACAACGTGAAGCGCAAACGGTCGTGGTCGAAAAGCGGTGAAGCTGCCCAGACGGTGGCCAAGCCTGGATTGACGGCCAGGAAGGTTCTTCTGTGTGTTTGGTGGGATTGGCAGGGAACCATCTACTATGAGCTGCTCCCCTATGGCCAAACGCTCAATTCGGACCTGTACTACCAACAACTGGACCGCTTGAATGCAGCACTCATGCAGAAGAGGCCATCTTTGATCAACAGAGGCCGAATTGTCTTCCATCAGGACAACGCCAGGCCACACACATCTTTGGTGACGCGCCAGAAGATCCGGGAGCTCGGATGGGAGGTTCTTCTGCATCCACCGTATAGTCCGGATCTCGCACCAAGTGATTACCACCTATTTCTGTCCATGGCGAACGAGCTTGGTAGTCGGAAGTTGTCCACAAGAGAGTCCTGTGAAAATTGGCTCTCCGAGTTTTTTCACAATAGGGAAGCGAGCTTCTATAAGAGGGGCATTATGAAGTTGGCATCTCGTTGGGAACTCGTCATCGTACAAAACGGCGCATATTTGACTTAAATCGCATTATTATAACCAATTTTATGAACAATTGAAAATTCAATAAAAATACCGCAAGACTTTTTTGACAACCTTATATCTAAGAAGCTCGAGTTAAAAATATATCTAAGAAGCTTGTGACTAATCGGTTTAGCCGTTTTCGAGTATTGTTGAAAACACCATTTTGAGAAAAACGCGTTTAAAGTTTGAAAAGCACTTTACATGGGATCAAAGCACTCTGAAACGCCTTTTCAAATTTGCGTGTAACTTCGAAAATATTCGCCTTAGCGATATTAAATTATAATTTTAATTAAATAAAAAACTGATTTTTTGAAAATTTTAACTATATATTATATAATCCCTTAAATTACATGTGTTGGTAAATCAGTGCGGCCTAATGAGCTATAGCATTGCTCGCTAGCGGCGAATCTCACTCAATAACTTTGTTGTTACTTTCGCATGCACATTTTTCGTCAAGTTAATCGAGCATAGAGATAACGAGCGAGGAAATGGCGAATAGAAGAAGCCTAATATTATAAATCCGTGCCTCCAAATTTTCTGACTTGTGGTGCAGGGCGCTACATATAAAATGAATATATGAATGAATGAAAATACATATTTTTTTAATAAATACGAAAAAAAAAAAAAAAAAAAAAAAAAAAAAAAAAAAAAAAACAATCAACTCATTTTGAGACAAATTCATAATGTTACTACTGTTATTATTCTAATCAATGACGAACTAGTTCGATTTCTTCTATTAAATACACCAAATATATTAATAACACCAGTATCAGAACTAGAATGTTCCCATACTTGTTTGACTTCTCCCTACAGGGATACAGTCCGTATGTGTAGCGTAGATTTAGTATGGAACTTTTGGCACCACTTTCTGATATATCTGCTAAGCCAATATTATTTATTATATTTTTTCCCTGTAGCTCCTATTGAAGAACAGGGTGTCATTACCTTAGCCAATATTAGCTTCAAACTATTCTGGTATTTCTAAAAAATGTTTAAATAATATATAAATAATATTTACTCGTATGTACTTAGGGTTGTATGTTTCAAGTGATGTATAAATTTTTAAATATTTTCTTTTATGTTCCTGAGTAATAAATAAAATGGCGTATTAATTAAATTAATATTAATCAATTAAAAAAAGCAAAGGAAATAAGTTTCAATACACATACCATATTTCAATCAGGCATATAAGCCCAACAAAATGCATAAAACAGAAACAAAAACTAACTAACTAACAAAGAAGCCTGCCAACATTCAACAAGGCGTTAAAGGTCGGCACTTTTTTTATTGTGGCGCAAGGCTACTCTTCAGCCAACCTACAAATGTGCACGCTTTTGTTTACATTTATAAAGCCCATTTACACATACATTCGGAAACTAACACTTGTATGTTATATACATGCATGCATACAAACACACATAAAAGCCTATAGTTTACTGTAAACACAAAGCCCTAGTTTATTTAAGCTTTTCCGGTGGTTAAATTTTGTTTGGCAAAGTGAAATGTGACACTTTTTAAATTTGCTCAGACTTGAAAAACATGAGAGTAAAACTGCGTTGGTTGACTTTCACATTCATTCTTTTATATTTACATATTTTTAATTTTTATTTACTTATCGCATTTATATATTTAGTAAATAGTAAGAACAGGAAATTGTACAGTAAAAATAATAAAAAACTCAAATGAAATACGTGCGAACACCTGCTGCGAAATGAAAATTAAAAAAACGGTAAACGCTAAACATGTTCTCACACGTTTATTAAGTTCAAGCATAAAAACAAATCTGTATGGAAGACTTTCGTTAAAACTCTTTTACGACTCTTCGTAGCACTCAAGCTTTTATACTCAAACTGTGTGCGTCTCTTCTCGCTAATTAACACTTTTTTGTAGTGTCGCTGGTATCCAAGTGGGTGCTAGGTTATGAATCTATTTGTTGTTATTTAAATTTTAAATCAATTAGCGCCACTTGTGCTCGTAGTATGCACGGTTCATTGCTTAAGTTCTTAATGAACTGTATATGTATGTGTATATGTGTTATATAAATATATGTAAATATATATATATATATATATATATATATATATATAATTGGCGCGTACACTTCTGTTATGTGTTTGGCCGAGCTCCTCCTCCTATTTGTGGTGTGCGTCTTGATGTTGTTCCACAAATGGCGGCCGCCGTAGCCGAATGGGTTGGTGCGTGATTACCATTCGGAATTCACAGAGAGGTCGTTGGTTCGAATCTCGGTGAAAGCAAAATTAATAAAAACATTTTTCTAATAGCGGTCGCCCCTCGGCAGGCAATGGCAAACCTCCGAGTGTATTTCTGCCATGAAAAAGCTCCTCATAAAAATATCTGCCGTTCGGAGTCGGCTTGAAACTGTAGGTCCCTCCATTTGTGGAAATATATGTAAATACGTGAGTAAATATATGTAAATACACTTTATTGTAATGATATGCAAAAACATTTGTTCTAACTTTCGGCTTGCACAAAAAAGTTTCAAACGCTTTCATGAGGCAAATAAATGTCGCCACCGGGGCTTTATTCATATTGAAAAATTTTGCTTATTTAGTAGATCACATTGAACTTAACTTTAAAGTTTCACAATACAGGCATTCGCGTGCATAGTTTGCGCTAGCCGGTAAGCACAAAGTGCAAAGATCAAGAAACGTCTTATCTGAGTATTTTCAAGCTGGCATATTTTTCGCAGGAATTGATAGGAAGTGAGAACACAAATGCTTGATTGTCAGTTTAGTGTAACCGAAACAGCTAAAAAGCCGTATTTGAGGTCAATTGACCTTTGGTAAATATTTGCAGATATTAAGTTTAAAATCATAAATGTCGTAAGTCGCATTCATAGATGTCGAGAGAGCAGAAGACAAGAAAGATATCTACCTCGTGGCGGGTTTCATGAGAGAGTCCGAAAATTATTTCTTAAAATAAAACACAGCGCAAAAAATATTAACTTTTTTTCTCAATATGTGCCCGATATTATTACTCAGTGATAGTAAATCTGCGTTTTTAGTTGCTTAACAACACGTCACAACTTTTTAATATTTTCTTGAAAGGACTTTTGACAATCTAAAAAAACTTTGTTTATTCTTTGAAATTATTTGGCGTAGACTTGTGGGTATAAAAAAAACAGTCTTCCAAAAGTGACGCCTAGATGCCAATAGTAAATAATTCCTAGACGGTATGGTTTTTATGACATCTTGGCGCTTGTTAACTAGACAGATGTACAATTTTACGCGATAAAACAAACCTGAAAATTATTGAAACTTATTATGAAAATCGTCGATCTTTAAGAACAACATATCGCAAAATTCGTGATTTTTTGGTGAAGATTATGGTCCGAATGAGTTGACAACTCGAAGGTTGTTGGTAAAAAAATTCCAAGAAACTGGTTGTGTTGAGGATAGAAACAAGACTGGAAGACCAAAAACTATACGTTCTGTTCAGAATATTGCGGCCGTAGCGCAATATATTGCTGAACAGACTTGAACATCGATGTCTCGACGTTCTCAACAATTTGGCATTCATGAATTGACTGTTTGGCGGATTTTACCTGTAGACGTGCTCATGGTGGATATTTAAATAATGCCATTTTTCACATATAATTAAGAGCCGCAGGTAAGTATGTAGGTGAAATGGTTGCAGTGCCAGTCTCGCACTCCTCAAGTAGAACTAAAGCGCTATTTTGATACCATTTTGTCTGTTTTTCCAACGGGCAGATATATACAGCCAGCCAGAGCTGTTAATTTAATAGGGAAGATGGATGGGATTAGGTTGGTGCTCTGCCTCAGGCTGTCGAAGAAAGGCGCACCCAGTGTACTTGGTCGTCTAGCTGCCAAACCCGGACATTTACAGAGAAAGTGCTCAACAGTCTCCTTCTCTGAAAGGTCCCACAGCTTCTTCAATGGGGATCAAATGGTAACCCTAGCTTTCCTGCGTGTCAGTCCATCGTCTTATGACCAGGAAACACAGCTACGAATTTGGAAATTGAATGGCGTAGAGTGTCCAAGATTTTTTGCCTGCTGCGTCTATTATACTGAAGTTAAAGGAATTTCGAAATTACTCATGAAGAAATCTTCGCTTTCTTGAGAAATAAGTTGTGCAATTCCTCTTTAACAGCAGTCAAGGGGATGCCGATGTCTGGGTAGAAGACCACTAAGACCAATTCAATCGACCCCTTTCGGTCAAACTCATCAGAAATTTCATTTCCCTCTATGTTCCTATATCCTAGAACTCAGAATCAGCCAAAGTTTGAATACGAATAGTGAAACCTGAAAGAAACTAAATGTTTACATGTTTTATTTTAAAACAACAACTAGGCGCGTCTTTTTAAAGAATTTTTATAAGAAAAATATCAAGAGACATCAAAAAAAATTTTTAATATTAAAATTTCTCAAAAAATATGAAAAATTGATTTCTGAAATTTTTGATAAAGACCGTTACTGAGCGTTTTCACAGTCATTAGTTAACTGATAAATTAATAATAAGCAACCATTTCTTGTTTCAAAGTATCATTTTATTTAATGAGCTTATATAATGACTGCAATTAACCAGCCAATAGTTAAAAATGACCAATAGTTTGACCACTCGTACGTACTTGCATCTAGTTCTGCAAAAAAAAACTAATAAAATTACAAAATAAAAAGTTAAAACAACACTTTTTTTAAAGGGTGGTTAAATTTTAAGGGCCGATGTTGAATATGAACCACACCTAAACTTCAACGACACCCTTGGACTACTTTCTTTGGAGTTATTTGAAAGAAAAGGTGTACGTCAATAAGCCAGCAACCAAGAGCTAAAGTATGAGATAATTCGGCACAGAACAGCAATTGTGCCTCAGCGTCATCGAAAATTTGGACCATCGGATGGAGGTGTGCCGCCGAGGCCGCGGCGGCCATTTGGCCGATTTTTTGTTCTATACGTAATTGAGCCATGCCAATATTATCATAATAAGGAGAAATGGTAATAATTTCCCTAAAAAGATTGTATTTTATTCAAAATCAACACCGGCCCTTAAAACTTAACCACCCTTTAGATAATGAACTATTTGCACTTGGTGGTCTTTGGAGGTGTGCCGCCGAGGACGCGGCGGACATTTGGCCGATATTTTGTTCTATACGTAATTGAACCATACCAATGTTATCATAATAAAGAGAAATGACAATAATTTCTTAAAAAAATTGAATCTTATTTAAAATCAACACCGGCCCTTAAAACTTAACCACCCTTTATAAAGTGGCAGCCTATTTGACAGCTGTTAACTACGAAAACAATGACTAGCGTGGTACAAGCTAATGAGTGGCATTTTTAGTTTTGATTGGCAGTTGTAAACTGTCAAGCTATAAATTTTGTAACACACTCGCTTTAAGCATTTTACTTCAATAATAAAGTTTTATTTAAATTGAAACAGTCCTTCTAATTTTTCGCGTGACAAATTAGGTATACCTCCCACCACTGAGTGACTTTGGAAATCTTACGGGTTCTCTTCCCAGATTGCGGTTCTTAAGTTTACATGTCTGCCACTAGCACGTCTACAGGGAAATACGCCAAATAGTCCATTCATGATGCCTATTCTGCCAGAAATGATGAATATAACATTTTGTCAAAAGTTAACCTCTCAAGCTGCTAAAGCTAGAAGAGCATTAAAAATCGTGCACTCTAACATTATTTAAACCGAAGGATAAACTACAACTCAAATAAATGCGTAGTAATGCAAATTTTCATCTCATTAATAATTTTTAATACCATTATTGCTTATTTTAGTTTTCCATTTTACCCCATGCCGCTGTCGCACCTCAAATTATCAAAAGATCGTATCCAAAATTCAAAGTCAATGCCTTTAAAACGACCTACCAAATAAAGTCATTTCAATGCACGCAAATTAATTGACGTTCATTAATATGCTAGGGAGTCACATTTGAAATGAATTAAGCAAAATAAAAACGACGATCTATATCACAAAAGGTAGGCTCTAAGTGAAAGATACCGACGCCAAAAAATGGCGATAATCATAATGATAATTAAAAGCGCGCACACTAAATGCAAATTTTTTATGTGTTTATTATAATCACCGAATTTCAACGCGAATTAGCAAGTAGATTTCTAGCCATACAGGATTGTATGAATACATTTGGCTTGACTTAAGAGCAATTTAAATATAAATTATATGTAAATACATAGTATTTGTATAACGAACTGGTAGTAGCTGCAAACTAATCGTTTAAGGTGAAGCAAAATTTGTTTTTTTGTTTTCTTTTTGAGAAATAATTGAGACCATGAAGTGAGTGGGAATGTCATGAATTAGTAATATTCTTATCAATTATTATAATTAAATGTAACATTAATTGAACGGCGTAGTAGAGAATGTCGCTAGCATTAAATACATATGTATATACATTTTGATTTACAATTCCCATTGAGTAACACTAATGCAAATATAACATTCGTTCAGCTGTTGATTTACATATATACACACTATAAAGTCGAACTAACCTCTAATGTCTTGCTAATTATTAAATCCTCAAGCTGCTACTAAACAGTTCCCACGCTGTTGTTAAATCAGTAAAATCTAGGTGCGTAACAGCAGCGCGCACGAAAATAGCGCTGCCCTGATACTTACATTTGTGTGCCTCTGTAATGCAAACAAAGTAACAGAGCTCTCAAAATAGTTATAACATAAGCTTTGCAAAGACCGATGAGAGCTATTTCGATACTATAAATGATCAAGGGCCTATGAGTTCTTGCCTAAATTTGATATTGCAAAGAATGTAAAATTGTTTTAATATTTAAATATACACAAAAATAGTAAGTAAATAGTACGCCTTGAAATATGCATCACACCTATGTGCTAAACGTATATTTAGCGCGGTTACGGTACAAAGTGTAAGCCGATATTAACTCACTCTCAAGCTCTGTTAAATTGGTACAACAAATTACTTCTACTATATACTACTCTCTGTACATGTAAGGTGGTTTCACCGATATTCATAGTAGTTTGTTTGATTATTTTTATTGGGAAATGGGTTGAGCGGTCGTTATTTATTTTCAGCAAAACTTTTAGTCGATGCTGATCGCAATTGTAAACCTCACTTTATAATATTGAATTTTTTTATATACAATCACTGGAAATTCTGGAAACACTTAGGTGCAACAATTTATTAACATTATGTAGAAAAATTTCCCTTCTGAGTGTTCTCCCTTAACGGGAACTTCATGTTATAGCAAGAGTGAAAAACCTACTCTTCTCCATTTACATAGTTTCGGCATATTGTTCGGAAGAAAACTTTTCTCGGAGTTTACACAACACTTTTTGTGAGCAACTCAATACTAGATGAGAGTACTATAATCAAGGAGGGGTATAATCAAGTAGGGGTACTACTAATATTCTGAAGATGATATTGATACACCATTCTCAGCTACAGCAGAAAGGGGGTCAAAGATTTCATCCTTGGAGTATCGCTGTATACACAGACGAGGCATTAAGAGTTTTTTTGCCGGAGCTAATTTTTTTCAGAAATTAAATGGATTAACGAAACCAACGCAAGGCAAGTGTTGTCGAGGCTCTATGCCACCGAGAGGAGCGAACAAAGAAAAAAAAAAAAAAACATATATACTAACATTGAGAATCTTCCAGTAATTCTGCATTTCATAGCTGTATACTGAATGAGCTGGATAGTAACATATAAAGGGTCTTTCAAAAGGTGCACCTCGACCTTATTTTCAAACAACACAAGTAAAAACTGAGATTCTATTTCATTTTTTTTATTCAAAATACGGTTCTTAGCAAATATTTGTAAAAAATTACATCATTTAAATGCCCATAATGAGCATTTCTACAGGTAAAATCCGACAAGAAGTCGATTCATGAATGCCTAATTGTTGAGAACGTCGAGGTAATCGATATTGAAGGTCGTTCAGCAACACTATTCGCTACAGAAGCAATATTCTCAACAGTACGTCCAGTTTTTGGCCTACCAGTCCCTTTTTCTATTCTCGACAGAGCCAGTTTCTTGAAATTCTTTCACTAACCTTTGATGACCCTCTGATTATATATACAGATGGTTCAAAACAAGACGGCAAAGTGGGATTTGGAATCTTTTCCAATTCCCCTCACATCAATCTATCATTTAGATTACCCGACTACTGTAGCGTATTCCAAGCGGAAGTATGCGCTATCTGGTATGCTGCGAAAACTCTCTTAGAAAATAGAATATCACTAGAGGATATCCGCTTTTTCACCAACAATCAAGCGGCCGTTCGAGCACTCAGCTCCTCTTATACCCACTCAGATGTGGTTCGATCCTGTCTCTTATCTCTTAACGAGATAAGTGTTCAGAATTCTGTCCAAGTTATCTGGATACCGGGTCACAGTGGATTCGAAGGTAACTGCAAAGCTGATGAGCTCGCAAGAGCTGGAGCTGCGCAATCAAATGTTAGTAACTTACCCACAATCCACATTCCGCTCTCAACATGTAAAATGCTCATCTATCGAGAATTTCACAGCATTGCTGATCGGAGGTGGCGAGTGGAAACTACTTGCGTTACGACCAGACAAATCTGGCCATCCTACAATCTGAAACAGACAAAAACCCTTATAAGTCTTTCGAAACACGAACTAAGGCATATAACATCTCTTATCACCGGCCACTGCCTTTTGGGCACTCACGCACGTCGGCTCGGGGTTCCTCAAAACGACCTGTGCAGATATTGCGAGGACGAAGATGAGGAAGTATCGAGCAGACATTTGCTGTGCAGTTGTCCGGGTCTAGCCAGAAGTCGACTCGCTCTTCTAGGCTCTCCAACAATTGACAATCTTTCAGTACTCTCGGACCTGAAAATCGAATCTCTCATCAAATTTTCGAAACGAATTGGGGAAATCATTTAAAATAATGAGCTCTAGGGCAACACAACGGACTCAACTTGCGGTCTATGTGGCACTCCGATGCGGGGTCACCCTTAAACCAACCAACCAACCCAACCTTTGAATTTTCGACTCATTCGGACAACAATTTTCACCAAAACGAATTTTTCAACATATCGAAAATCGACTTAAAGATCGATCATTTTTATAAAAACTTTCAATCATTTCAACGCATTGCTGCATCGTGTAAAATTGTAGGCCTGTCTACTTGAAAAATGTCAAAGATGACATGAAAAAAGGTACCGTCTAGGAATTATTCACACCTGACAACTAGGCGTCACTTTACTATCAAAACGTGAGGCTTCAAGAATATTATTATATTCATGTATTTCTGTTATTATGTCAAGCTAGTTTTTTAATGATGAGATGATTTATTACAGCTATCCACAAATTTGTCAATTATTATCAACTAATAGAATAGCAGGAAAAATCAATGAGATAAGAAATTGGCTTCTGGTGGTTTTTTTGAACTGAGTCAAAATCGCTAAAACCACACAAATCTAGAAGAAAAATAATAAAATATTCTTGAAGTCACTTGTAAGTTTTCTGCGGTGTGCTTATTATCATGTTCAAAGCTGTATATACAAATGTATGCAAATAGTTTTGCATCATAATTACTTATTCATGCGCTTTTGTGTCATAGCGTGCGAATTTTCATATAATTCCCATGCGATTTTCTGCTATTTGATTTTGACAGATATTTTTGTTTTGGTTTTTCATTGAAATAAATATGCAACTACATATTTTTTATCTCAGTTTTTTTGATTTGCTAATAAGGAGGTTTTTCGAAAAATTTTTAATATTTAGTACCTTTTTTTGCCAAGAACATGGCAAGCTGGCGAAATTAGCATTAAAATCACTGCTGGAAATGCAAATGGCCACAAATTGCCAACAAATACCCGTACTCAGCAGCTGAAAGCGGTACTGCTTAAATAACTTCATACATATTTATGTGTATGTGTATGTAAGTAAGTGCATGTTTGCAATTGTGCTCCGTGGGCAAATGTATGTCACTAGCTCGAGTTCCGCGTGTGTGCGTTGACAGGGGAAATTTGCATAATTGCAAGTTGCAATACAACAGCAGCAACAACAAGCAGCAATTTGCGTACCAATCACGACTATCAACGCAGAATCATTTCGTAATAATTGTTGTTTCTTGTTTTTTTTTGTTGTTTTGCCGTTACTGCTCTCTTTCTTTCTTCGTACTACAAGTACATTTTTCTCCCGCGAGCTACAGCTGTTTTGCATTTGCGCTTGTTTTCTTTAATAATCTAATTTTTCTTGTTTTGTTATTATTTTTATTAGTTGCTTTTGACATGATTACGTCAGTGGTCTTGTTTAGCATAAAATAAATGTTCATAACGAAAACTTTTATAACACGCTAATGGCTCATCTCCGCTGGACCACTTCTTTAACTTCGTTAGCCATTGTAAAGAGAATGTCCGCTCTCGCCACTTCATTTTCTTTTGTAATTTCGTAATTCGCTTACATTCTGCGCTACATTTCTATTAACTTTTATGAGCCTTAAATACGTAAATTAACAAGTATTGGTGTTCTTCTTCATGGTGTACATCCACCTTTGTAATATACTTATTATACATATATATGAGCATAACTTTTAGCACACATGCATACATACATGGAAAGAAAGCAAGGCGCAAAGCCGTAAATTGAAAAATCATGTTGCCAATCAACATTCAGTTGACCGATCGCCGTGTACGATATTAATGAAATCGTTTTGACGTTAATTTTGACAAGCTTGTGTGGAGCAGCATATGTAAGTGGTTGCTGAGGGTACTTGTTACCTAATTATTCCTCACGCGTGCATTGAGGCTCAGGTCGTTAGTGAAAATCGACTTGTTTGCTGCATTTTATGATGACATTTACAATAGAAAAGTTTAGACGTCAAGAATATGCTGCCTATTGGGAGTATTCAGGAAAGCCATTTGAAGTTATTGGAAAAAACACGTTTTTAAAAGTGATGAGAAATTTGCTAAAACACATTTAAAATTGATATCAGAATACTTATTTGCTATTTTGTGTGAGAAAGAGAAGTAAAAATAAATATTTTTAATTAAAATTTTTTTTAGATAGTGCCCATGAAGATAGTAAATAGTAAAGAAAATTGTGACGTTTGTGGACAAAACAACTGATGGTCCAATATTTTCTAGTTCTTTCTCTTATATAATCGCTTTTTCGCATTCTTGCCTTTCGTTGGTTTTTTGTACAAGTGTAATTATTAAGGACAAAGCTTCCGCGCATACGCAATGAATTATATGAAGAAGCACACTTTGAAAATAATTGGTTCAGTAGATTTTAAGTTATGGCGCATGTAAATGAACTTCAGAGAACAAAAGAAGTTTCAGAAAAATGCTTTAAAGTCGAGCAGATATGGATTCCCGCTCTGCGCAACAAACGCTCAAATACTTATAACTCCGTAAATTCTGCGCCGATCGACTTCAAATTGTGAGACAATATTCTTGTGATATTATGCATTTATTAGGTTAGGTTAGGTTAGCCAGATTGCTTGTCTAAGACAAGACATTCGATGGTTCTAAGGCTCATTGTGATACCTGCATTTGATTTCCACCCCTTAACAAAGTTGCTTAAACCACTAAGATCTTTTTAAGAAGGTAACTAATTCCTCCAGTGAGACATTTTGCAAATTTCCCAGGACTTCGACGAAATAATCGCCCAGATATTTGGCAGGGCAGGATATTCCCAGAGGAGGTGTTGTACCGACTCAATGTCTTCTTCATCTGCACAACTCCTGCAGAAATCATTGTGAGTTACACTCACTCTACTCGCTAGAGTGCCAATGGTGCAGTGACCCGTGATAACACCTGTGAAGACGCTGGTAGTTGATCTGTTGAATCCAAGCAGACATTTAGTCCTTCGAAGATTCAATTTTATATATTCTACCACTCGTTGACGGTCATGCTCCGAGCCTTCCTTGCACACTAATGCACTCTTTCATTTCCTTCCACTAGTGACCGGGGTCCCAACAAAGTGTGGTGTAGTGTTTTTGGATATGCGAGAGTGACCTCTTACTTTCTTTAACACATCTTGAGTTAATGCGCGCTGAAGCCAGCGCCTTGATCGCTGTTTGACTATCAATAAAAATTGTAGGGTTTCCCGGAGGTAAGTTCACTAGTCTTATCAATTTTGCTGCTTTGTTTATAGCGTATATCTCCGCTTGGAAGCCGCCACACCGGTTTGGAAATCTAAAGAAGCAATTTAACCCTTTGCACTCGAAGTTTTTTTTGAGTCATATTACCAGCAACTCGAAGCCATTTGAGTGAAAAGATCATATTCACATGTAAGTTCATGATATACGCATTGAAAGAAAAGTCATCGTTGTATGTTATTATTTTTTTGATTGTTTATGGATACAAATGTTAGGATATATAAAAAAAATTATAAAATTATTACATTTTGTAATCTTCCAAAGTGTGATACCTCTCGAAGCAATTGCCAATATGTAATCTTGGCTTCTCTAGACAGGTATCACAAAAATAATGGGTCTGCCGTCTTTCGCCTGGAATTTTTCTATTCGAACACACTACACAATCTTTCTTGGTTCCAGAACGTATAATATGTAGGTGGTTGTTGAGTCTGGCCTCCGTATTTGGTGTGTAACTATATTCTCGAGATGTGCTGTTTTGTCGGAAATTCCCAATCAATTGGTCCACCAACTCACTTCCATCCAAGTGCGGAATGCGGAATGTTGCTCAAACCGCGATTGTGTGCTGTTATCGAGAGCATAACAATCTGCGAGCCGCGACCGTTATTTGTCACCAACAGCGAAATATCCTATAACTAATTTTTACGATTTGTTTTTGTTCTCATGTTAAAAACTGAAAATTATTTCCATTATCTCCGTAGCGGAGCCCTCGACTTTGAAGACAAATTTTAAATGGCTCCGCTCCGGAGCCCTCGAGTGCAAAGGGTTAAAGTTAATTGTTCCGCGTACACTCCCGATCCAGTGCCATCGTCCATCTTTGGGCCGTCAGTATACTTATAAATATGGTGACCACTATCAGCTGATATGACTCTGGTCTGCCAATCCTTTCTGTTGGTTATTCTTATTTTATAATATTTTTTCAGATCTATTTTGGGAACCAGATAGTCTGTTTTCGATGCATCTTGCAAGTGCTTCACAGATAATTGAACTGAGGCATGACCGTGCGTGGTTTCTTTTAGCACGCCTGCTGCTTTAATCCCTGAAGCAGTTTTGGCCGTTATTCCTTTAACATATATAATATATCAATGGGTGGAATATGTAGGATCACTTCCAGCGCGGCCTGAGGCGTCGATCGGAGCGCACCTGTTATTCCTACACAAGCTAATCGTTGGACTTTTATGAGATTCTTTTGGTAGGATTGTGTCTGCAGCACCTCACACCACACGAAAACTGTATAACTGTATAACTGTGTACTGTTTCAGACCCCATTTTTCGCCAAATGTGCTCTTACAGACAAAGAGGGCATCAAAAGCTTTAGTCATCCTTTCCTCGGCGCTCGTTTCCCAAGAAAGCTTTGACTCCAAAATTACGCCAAGATACTTGGCTTCGTTCGATAGGGTTAGTGTTACTCCATCTATGGACGGTAACTGATATCTTCTAGTGAGCAGAGCAAGTTCGGTCTTGGCTGGGTTAACCATTAGACCGTTTGGGGTTGCCCACTTAGACAGACCCTGAAGGCTGATAGTCGAGAAAAACTTTCCTGCCATCAGGATTAATACATCGTCCACGTAAGAAACTATCTTGATCCTTTTTTGCTTACGTTAATAAGCAATTCATTTAAGACTAGGTTAAACAGTAACGGTAAGATAAGAACCCAAAACTATTTATGCACCGAAACAGGAGTTTTGGCCTCCCTAACCTAACCTGCCCTAATCTTAATTTGATATTCAACGTCAGCAGATTTTTCATTTTTAACCCAATGAATGCTTCAAATGGTCAGTCCAAACTAGCCAATAAATAGAGTAAATATTTGCAAAACCTAACAAACAAATTCGATTTAATTTTGTGCCCAAATAAACTAATTTACTAGCAGTTATATTTTAAATAAAATACATAAACCCATTTGTTGCTTTTTTCCTTTTGCTTTCAAACCAAATTGGTCCAAAATTCTAGCTAACAAAAGTTGAAGGTCTCCGCGAATAGTAAAACAGTTTATTAGCACATTGAGCGCGCTGAGCCCACAGAGTTGTCAATATTTGCTAGAAGCGACGCAGAAATCAATCGATACACACACAAATTTTTCAAATGCTTGTGCTACCACTACATGTGCAATTCCCATGACGATATGCACTTTTATTAGCATTTAGAAAGTCAAGCGAAACACGCAAGGTTGCAATGGCCAAATTGCAGCAGCAACATCGTACTTCAATTACAACCACATACATATGTTTGCCTATATGTGCGCTTATGTATGTCTATGTATGCCTACACAGTAGCACAACAGCTGCACCAATGGCAGAAGTGGCACAAGGATATCACTAACCATAAAGCCAGGATATGCTTGTTGCAATTACTGGTGGCATCGCGTGTTGCACCAAATGCATAGCTGAGTAATCGGAACCCATATTTACATGGTGGTGTTTAAAAATAAAGATAAAAATAAAAATAAAAAGCAATGAAAATTATAGTCTTTAGTGTAAAATCAAATTAGACTAGAAAAGGTGAGGCCAAAAATTCAAAAAGAGTGGCTTAGAAAAAGAAAAATAAGTCGCTACGTGCCTCTCTTAGCATCGCCCACGAACTAATGATCGACCAAAAATTTTACCCAAAAATAAGGAATTTCTTCTTCCTCAAACTAAAATTAATATTTCTTTCTAATCTTGATAAAAAAAAGTTTGATTCCAAAGTTTCTCTATTCCTAAAAAATAGCTTGGGCCTGATAGGTAGTAAACGTGCAAAACTTCCTCACCACTAAGCGTTAAATCTTAAATTACACTGCATTACCATTTCCAATTTATGCTGCCTTGATTTCTTTCAGTTGTTGTTCGTAATTGCATTTCGTATGCCAATTTGAAGTGACAACTGCCACAGGAGAGCGTCATCGATTCTTGTAAAAGTTGTAAAGAAAACTGAGAACAGGAGTGCACAAAAATTTGCAAATCGCAAGTGTAGAGGTTGTGTATGCAACCTGCAGTAAAAAAATTGGATCAGCCTCAAAGACAGCTACTTCCGTCTAATGCATTTCGTGACTGTCTCCGGACTAGTGCAAAAGGGCTGGAGTATCGCAGGATTGTGGTGCTTGGGTTTAACATTAGCAGTGCAGTCGATTCCTGATGTTATGCAAGTTTTATGCATGGCACGAAATATAGTCAATGACTGCAACTATAACATTTCTCAGGGCATCCTCTGGATGCATGACGTTCAGCATGAAATTCCATGCCCTATTATGTTTCTCTTTTTCTCTAATCTGTGTAGTTACCTTACAAGTGGGTTCCATGGTATAAAAAATATATAAAAAATTGGCGGGTACACTTCTGTTAGGTGTTTGGCCGAGCTCCTCTTCCCATTTGTGGGATGCACAAATGGAGGGACCTACAGTTTTAGGCCGCCTCCGAAGGGCAAATGGTTTTTATGAGGAGATTTTTCATAGCAGAAGTATAAGTACACTCGAAAGTTTGCCATTGCCTGCCGAGGGGCGACCACTATTAGAAAAAAACTTTTTCTATTATTTGATATTCATGTACGGAGATTCGAACCTACGCACTTTCGAATGGTAGTCACGCACCAACGCATTCGGCTACGGTGGATCCGTGGTATATCTACTAACAGACCTCATCAAGAGCTTGGTTGAGGACAAAGGGATGCCCAAACACTGGGCAGAATTAACTGATTTAATGTTTCCCTCCGAGCCAAATCATTCGCGATGTAAGTTTCAGGAATATCTCTATGTCCAGGAACCCAGTCAATGTTCGTGGTGTGTCGCATACCCAACGCATGAAGTAGTATCCTGGCACTGTCTGTTAGGTGTTTGGCTGAGCTCCTCCTATTCCATGTTGTTCTACAAATTAATGCCACTCCTGAACCAATTATTTAGTCCTTACCGACCAGTCAAAATAGCCACTAACTCTGCCCTGTCTGATTATTTGAACCTGTAGGACCGCAGAACCAACGCCAACTAATTTCCATTTGGTTTTCTTTCTACAACTGGTACGCCAAATTCTGTACAATGAGACTCATCCACTTCGTAGGACAACGCCGATTAAAAGTAGGCAGTTGTAAGCATTGCGAACGATAGCAAGACAACTAGTACCACCCTCTTAGAATATAGTTCTTCGATAGATCTAAGGTAGTTCGATTTAATATGATGCATATAGGATGATTTTGAATGCAAAAAATTCTGCTATTTGCTGGTTTTTGCTATTTTTAGCAAAGTGTTTAAGCACACATACACATACCAGTACATGTGTACGTGCATAAACATATTTCACATGATTTTCATGCCTATCAGTCGGCATGCAGTAGGCAGCAAGACTGAGAGCACTTTTCTTGTCATTCTTTTCTTTTTTACAGCGGCAAAATGATCTGTAATCCATGGCATTGTCGTAAATATCCGCAGTCTGCAGCCATTAACCCAATTTCACAGCTTCGCCATCGACAGAAAATTTATATTTTCCATCTTTTTGTGTGTGTGTGTTTTTTTCTGAATGAATAAATAAACAATGTAAGTGAGCGCAGAAGGTAAAAATTGTGTTTTATAAAGCGTAGAACACTCGAACGAACACTGGCTGGCTGCTGATATGCTGATGACGACACTCTTCTACGTCAAGTACCAACAACAGCAGCAGCAGCAACCGATTGGGCCAGAAAAAGTTATTTGCGGAAGATATTCTTGTAAAAGTATTGTATTTTAAAAGTGGCACTCAAGTGCCATTTGTTCTGTATGTTTTTTGTCACAATTGTCATGTCGTAAAAGCGGAAGATAGACCGTTGCATGCGTATTTCTATATTTGATTTTTAAATGCGGTACATTAAAATATATATTCTTATGAAGTTGGCAAAAATAATGTAAGGCAACACCAAAACTGGACTGCTTTATATGCAATACTTTTTCCTTTCATATGTGCATACGAGGGTCGTTTGAAAAGTTCGTGCAAAAGTAAAAACTACTTAATTGTTTGTGGTAAACATTTTTCTATCATTATTCTTCGACATAGTCTCGATTTAGGCTTGTACACTTCGTCCAACGCTAATATAGTTTGCTGATGCCTTCTGAACAATAGCCGCTCGTTTCTGCAATCGCCTCCTTGTTTGAGTAAAATCTTTTTATCGCCAATCATTTCTTCAAATTGAGGAACAAATAGTGGTTCGAGGGATTCGAGGGAGCCAGGCTTGGAGAATAGGGAGCATGCGAAACGAGTTGGAGCCCTACTTTCATTAATTTTATAACCATAACTGTGTAGACGTGAGCAGCTGCGTTGTTGTGATGGAAAAGGAAAATCACTGGACTTCGTCGTTTCAAACGAATGTCAAACACAAAGAAATAGACCAATCTAGCTGAAACTTGGTGTACCCTATGATCAGAAAGTACCGGGAATGTTCAAATAAAACAAAACAGAGTTAAATTTCAGGCAAATTTATTTTATCTCCTTCAAAATATGACCCGTCTGAAGCAACACACATGTGCCAACGTTTAACCCAGTCCTCCATGCAACCCTGGTAGGCCAACGAAGTGATGGTCTTCAACTCCTTCGTCGCATTCTCTTTGATCTCGTCTATCGACAGAAATCTCCTTTCACGAAGTGGTAACTTCAACTTGAGAAACAAAAAGAAGTCGCACGGGGCCCTATCACTTGAATACAGGTACGGTGCTTGCACGATGGTATTTACTTGGTGTTTGGTCAAAAAATCCAGCACAATTTGGGCTCGGTGCGATGGCGCCTTAACATCATGCAAAATCCAAGACTTGTTTGCCCATATTTCCGGCCGTTTGCGACGTACAGCATCTCTCAAACGCTTCAAAACGAATAAATAATATTCTTTGTTGACTGTCTGGCCCGATGGAAGGTACTCATTCTTCGTCCAAGTGTGCCCATTCCCTGGGCAACCATATCAACCTAACCTAACCTAACCTAACTCATGGTGCACTATGCCTTGGCAATCGAAGAAAACAGTCAACATCACCTTCCCGGTACTTTTTGATCTTAGCGTATATTCTTCCAATTGCTTCTACTAACCAAACAAAACCTCGATACGCACCAATAGTGACATCCCTCCCGGTTAGGTTAGGTCAGGTTAACTAGCAAGGTTGCTTATCTAAGACAAGACACTCGGTGGTCCTAAGGTCCGTTTTTGCATTTGGTTTACATCCCCTAACTAACTAATTTGCTTAAACCACTTAGAACTTTTTAAGGCGGTAATTAATCCCTCCAGTGCAAAATTTTACAAATTTCCCAAGCCTTCAAAGAAATAATCGCCAAGATATTTGGCATGGCTTCTTTGAAGGGCAGGACATTCACAGAGGAGGTGTTGTACCGACTCAATTTCTTCGTCATCTCCACAACTCGTGCAGAAGTCATTGTGAGGTACACCCATTCTACTGGCGCCATCTCTCTAACTTTGCACGGATTTTTCAATGAACCCTCGTACATTAAGGTGCTTCACTATTCATTTCGCAAAAATATTTTGAAAAAAAAATTACACACTTATGCATTCCATATAAAATTTGTTTTAAAAAATATTTGTTCCAAAAAATAACCTTAAATATTACCACAACCACTCTAATTCTACTTGAAATGGAATAAATTGCTTGCCGTTTGCTAAAATGATGACAATTTTTTTCAAAGACCTTTCATTTCCGCTTACAAATTGCTTAACGTTTTTAGTCGAAACCAACAATTAAGAATTCACAATGTGAACTGGTTTTGCTTTTACTTCTCACAGCGCAAATTGTAGGTATGTATGATATGTGCATATTATATTGTCTAAGTATGGGTGTACATGGTTTACAACAAACCCTCTTAGTAAATTATGTTGTCAAAAGACGTTAACTTAAACCGAACAAAATGTTGTCAACTGTCAGATGAAATTGAAGAGAATTTATTGCAGAGGATTAACAAAACCAAAAAAGGTAGCACTGTCTGGATAGAACGACGCTCGGCCGCTTCTGTTTGTTATTGCAAGTATCTGAACATGCATTTAAGTTATCACCACTCCAGGGTATCTCCAGCTTATGTTCATTGGGGCAAGAGTCCTATTCCACCTCCTTGAGTATATTTCATGTATAGTTAAAAGCAAACGGCGCCGCAGAAATTTGAGTTTTGTGTAACTGCTTTTCGGTTTGACTCTAATTTAATGCTCCCTTCGGGCATGAAACATGAAATCCTAGAAAAAGTTGTATCCCTTTATTGGCGCAAAGTGCATTTCGCCATGAAAAAGTTTCTTGGATATATCATCTGCCATTTGGAGGCGCCATAAAACTGATAATATTCACTATCTACTGGCGTTTACTTGGACCGTTGGAAGTTGGCGTCCTTCACTCCAATCTTCAAAACTGGTAATAAGGATGAAGTAACAAATTGTAGGCCTATATCTAAATTATAGTCTTGCTCCACATTTTTTGAGAAAGTAGTCAAGGACAAGCTAGCATTTGCTATCAAAGGGTTAATTGATCCTTGTCAGCATGGGTTTGTTGGTTAACGAGCTGCGGTTACAAATTTAGCTGTTTTTCTCAGTTTTGTGTCTCTGAGTTTAAAAGTATGTAGGTCTCCAGTCGATACCATATACACGAGTTTTTCGTAAGCATTTGACAAGGTCTTGCACAGAATACTCCTTGGAAAACTTGAAAATCTAGGCTTTTACTCGATTTTCCTTTTATGGCTGAAATCATATCTGTCAAACAGAATCTCATTTGTTGAAATGGGGAATACTAATACCAATGCATTTGTGTCAACCTCTGGAGTACGAGGGGTGCCTTTTATATTTCGGGATTTGGCAACCCTGGTGTTGCAATCTGGCAACTGACAGCTGTATCGCAAAGTTTGACATTTTTTGGCTTTTACGTACTCAGAACGTTTTGAAATACCAGCGCTATTTGTGTTGTTTACAGTAACTTAAAAGATTCATCTCGGTCCAAAAATGGAATTAAATCGTGCACATTTTCGTGCGATTATATTTTACAACTCTCAACTTGGATTAACTCAGCAACATTGCATGGATGAACTTAATTCTTTTTTTGGCGATGAAGCTCCATCAAAACCCAGTGTTTATCGATGGTATGGTGAATCCAATCGTGGTTCACTCCAAGACGAATTTCGTGAAGGTCGTCCAAAATCAGTTGTTGTTCCGAAAATTATTGATGCTGTGGGCGAACTGATATTGCAAGATCGTCATGTGACCTATCGTGAGATTGAGACAATCTTAGGCATTAGTGGGACCAGCATACATTCAATATTGCATAAACATTTGACTGTTAAAAAATTTGTTCGCGTTGGATCCCACACAATTTGTCAATCGCTCAAAAAAAGGCTCGTGTCGATTGGTCGAAGGAAATGCTCAAAAAATACGATCGCGGGGCTTCGAAACACGTCTATGACATCGTGACAGGTGATGAATCATGGATTTACGCGTATGAGCCCGAAAGTAAACAGCAGTCGACTGTATGGGTGTTTGAAGATGAGCCAAATCCAACAAAAGTTGTTCTTCCAAGCAAATGGTCGCCTGTTTTTTCGGAAAAACTGGACATGTCGTAACCGTACCACTAGAACAACGCAGAACAGTAAATTCTAAGTGGTACACAACCATTTGCTTGCCAGTTGGCCAGGACAATGCAAGCTCTCACACATCGGCTCAAACAACTGCATTTTTGAGCACCCAAAACATCGAATTAATGGGTCATCCGCCGTATAGTCCTGACTTGGCACCGAATGACTTCTTTCTATTCCTGTACGTAAAAAACCAACTGAGAGGTCAACGTTTTTCGACACCTGAAGAAGCGGTTGCGGCATTCAGAATGCATGTTTTGGAGGTACCTCATTCAGAGTGGCAAAAGTGCTTCGACACTTGGTTCAAACGCATGCAAAAGTGTATAGATCTTCATGGAGAATATTTTGAAAAACAATAAAGTGATTTTCGATGATTAAAATTTGTTTTTGTTCTCTAATCCCGACATATAAAAGGTACCCCTCGTACCACAAGATAGCATTCTTGGTCCTATCTTGTTTATACTTTTCATGAACGACATTGGTCCTTTTTTCAAGTCTTCTAAATAGTTACTCTATGCAGACGATTTGAAACTTTTTCGTAGGATCTCCTCTCTATCGGATACATTGTTATTACAGGAAGACTTGAATGCTCTGAATGATTGGGCTCTGCAAAACAAACTATGTCATGAGCCATTGGGTGGACGTTATAAAGTTCAGAACGTTGAATGTTCGGAATGAAAATCGATCAGCTGTTTTGGTTAACAAGTCGTCTATCGCAAACTAATTGATAACAATTTTTGTGCGTTTAACTTAAACTAGAAAACAAGAATTAATGTTTTTAATTAAATCGATCAAGTTACATTATCAAACTGTTATCAAGTATTTGGCTTATGATTTATCGATTGAAGAGGAAATAGTGAACCCTCAATCTGAAGATCACCGTTTACTCCGGGGTGTGGACAATTCTTTCCATTTGGTTGTAGGAGAGATCCAAAAACTTTTCCTGTTAACTCCACACTTGGCTGAGGACCTAATTTCCCTGCTTGACTGTCAATTAGAGATTGCAGAATAACAGTGATTTCTACTGAAAAACAGCAAAATCTTGTAAGCTTCATGATTATGCAATTCTGAATTCTGCTTTCATGTTACTAAGTTCTAAGGGCGACAAGGTTGACTATGGAGTATTTTCGAAGAAATTAGGACTAGAACTATCCGTCCAGACTATTGCAGCGTCTATCAGGCAGAACTTCTAGCTAAAAAAGTGCTACATATCTAAATACGCATGCCGTAACTAAAACTACTATAAATATATTCTCGAGTAGCCAGGCATCGATCAAATCAATGAATGCGGCTATACTATGATCGAAGGTTGCACAGCAATGCCGGGCAGCTCTAAATGATATTAGCGTCGTATTCAAGGTCAGCCTTGTTTGGGTTCCGGAGCACAGGGATATTGAGGGAAACTGTAAAGCCGATGAGCTAGCTAGGAAAGGTACTGCTCTACAACTGTTCAGTGACAAAAGTGTCATTGGATACCTATGGTCACGAGTAAATTAATAATTAAGAGTAACATTATCCAAGAGGCCAATAGACGAATGGAGAGATTAAGGCATATGCGTCATAGCTAGGCTACTATGGTCGCAAATAAATAAGAAACGGGCAAAGAAACTGCTTAGCCTTTCAAGAGAGGATTTCTCGTAGGTCGTGGCTTGTATAACCGGTAATTGGCTATTTGACAGGCATTCCTCGAGACTAGGAGTTTCCTCCCATGAATGTTTTAGAAGTTGTACAGATAAGGAAGAGAAAGAAACAGTTGAGTACTTCCTCTGCAATTGTCCAGCCTTAGCCAAAATCAGAGTAGGTTTTCTAGATAAATATTTTCTCAATTCTCGTATGGAACTATATGGCATGAGGATGGGACCAATCCTGCGCTTCATAAGAGCCACAAAATGGTTCCATGAAGACAAATAAATGAAGTTGCCGTATCACACAATGATGTCACAACAGACCTTACTTACTTTGTGCACATATAATTGAAAAAAAAAACCACAAAAGTGAATTTAGCAGCTTGGCTACAACGTCTTTTTGTTTTTTTTTTTTCATTTCGATTTTTTTTTTTGATAAAGATGCCATCCTCTGTCAGTTTGAATAAATAGAGAGTGGTTTAGTGTTAGTTAACATAAGTGAGTAGGTCAAACGTTAGTGCAAGCGCCCAATATTGTAGACAAAAATAACAATTGTCGAACCGTTCAAAGTTAATGAATTTCACTACAGATTTACGAATAAAAGCAAGCCGTAAAAGTACTGCAGTATTAGCTGGTGGTATGCCAAGCGGGATTTGAACCAGCATCCTTCTACTTTTCAAAACGCTTACATACATCCATTATCACCACTGCATCTAATCTCTCATGTTTTGCAACCCATTTGCTGCCTTTGTTTACCAAAATACCCACCTATCTATGTATGTATGTATGTATGTATATACTCTTATGTGCACCTTAAGTTATTGCAAACAAATACCAATTCTATGCTTTCACACGCTTCGCTTTCTCACACATACATACTTTATGGTTCGTTCACACTACGAGCTAAACCGCCTTGTTTTATTTATTTTCAATTTTTTCGCAATAGTTTCTGCATCGCATAAACAATGAATTATGTTTACACAATAAAAAGTAAGTAATGTTATGAATGCAACTACACCAAAAACCAAAAACAACAAATTATAATTGAGGGGGAGTAATAGAAGGCATAAGGAACAAGAGCGTAACACACCTAAAAAAACAATAAAATTATTCACACAATTAAATTGTAACACAAGGGCTCAGACAATAAAAAGCGTGAACAAAATCCGCAAATGTTAAAAAAAACCGCTATGCTACATGCGAGTATTACCATTATTACGAATACTCGTATTATTATTACATATTCTCTTTGTTGTTGGTGGTAATGTAGCAAAATTTGATATGTTTGGGAATTTCGTTCGACTAGACGGCATTGGCTATGCAAAGCAGCAACTAGTAACTTACAAACATACATACATATAGAATTATACATACATACATATACTCTTATAGTAAAAAATAGCGGGTAAATATTTAATGTTGGCGCTTATGTCTCTCATACCAATCAATGGCTTGTGCAAACTTCCATCAACTTAATGGGCAATCAACATTCGGTAGATCCCGGGACCGATGGTCACTAAAAATATTAAACATCAAACAATAGAAAAGTATTATACTATAATCAGTGCATTGCTGCTTAAGTTTTGAGACATGGCAACACCAGCATGGATATTTCAAATCTCACATTATCATCATAAAGTTTGCAATTTTTTATAGTAATCGTGTTTAGAATGTTTTCTCATACGAGTGCTAAGAGGATTGCCTTTTATATTTTGCGCCCAATAATTAAAGTGACTTTATTGTTCTTCAACATATTCTCCTTGGAACTCAATTAACTTCTGCATTCGCTTGAACCAATTTTCAAAGCACTTTTGACACTCAGACGTTGGAAAACTTTGGCCTCGCATTTTATTGTTGGGGAACAAAAAGAAATCATTACAAAGATGCCTAAACAACGCTGTAAGGCGAGTGACCCATTAATTTTTCGAGTGATCCAAAACTCTCTTGTGTGAGCCGATACGCGAGAGCTCGCATTGGCTTGGTGAAGAAGGATTCGCCTTCAGCAGTTTATTTTCCTGAAGTTTCTGGCAAACAAATGGTTGTGTACCACTCAGAATTGACTATTTTGAGTTTTTCTAGTGGGATTATTCCGACACTACCAGATTTCCCGAAATAACAGGCGACCATTTGCTTTGAGTTGTTTCTTCTGCCAACAACTTTTGTTGGATTAAGCTCATCTTAGAGCAGCCATACTGTACTATTACCTTTTTGTTTCCCACTCATATGCATAGATCCAAGATTCGTCATATATTACTATGTCATAGATGTGCTTCGAACGGATGTGCGGATGAATTTCTTTAGCATTTTTTTACACCAATCAACACGAGTCTGTTTTCAGGCAATTGTCAAATTATGCGGTATCTAACGAGAACAAATCGTATTGACTACCAACTTTTCATACAATATTGAATGTACGAGGATGCTAATGCTCAATAATGCCTCTATCTTGAGTTATGTCACAATGTCACAATGCAAGAGCTAAAAGATGAGATAATTCGGCACATTAACGGCATAGAACCTCAATTATGCTTCAGCGTCATCGAAAATTTAGACCATCGGATGGAGGTGTGTCGCCGAGGCCGCAGCGGCCATTTGGCCAATATTTTGTTCCATGCGTAATTGAACCATACTAATATTATCATAATAAAGAGAAATTATAATAATTTCCTAAAAAAAATGTATTTTATTTAAAATCAACACCGGCCATTGCAACTTAACCACCCTTTACAAGGATTGACTCGCTGTACAGCGATTCACAATGCCTAAATGTAATGCGGCAATGCCAAAAATTGATGTAAGTTGATCAGAATCGTAAAAAATCATTGCACGAAAATTTGAACGAGTTAATTCCATCTTTTGGGACGGATGAATTTTTCAGCTCTCTGAAAAAAGAACAAAAAAGCTCGTAAGTGAAAACGTTATATGTATGCATATTTGTGCTAAGAAATACCAAGCTTTGCTTTTAAAAATATCAAATTATAGCTCATCATACGTAGTGTTGTACAGGCACAAAATATAAAAGGCATATGAGTTGTATATATGAGCTCTTTGAGTCCCAAAAGTAGGCGTGATAAATTAATTAACCAATCACAAATCACTTAAGAGCATAACTATTATTTTTAATCCATTCAGTATTATTCAAGTATCACTTGAATTTATTTCAAAGGTATTTAACAGCCATTTGAATTTAATTCTGGTAATTAATTTTACTCACTTCCCTCAATGTTCGCCAACTTTTCTATATTCATACAGGAGTACATATGTACATATAAGTAGTCATCTTATTATTATTAAGTGTTTATTTTGCAATCAAATTTCACTTAGTTGGGCTATTTCGAAGAACACTTTACATATTTACATAGTATATATATGCAAATGTACTCGCTACAATCCTGTTGCATCTATGTGTGAATTCTGAAGCTTTACATTATCAACATATGGCCATAAGCACTTTATGTATAACAGCCTATGCAGTAAAGTCAATTGCAATTGATTGAAAATGTCTAGGCTACACTGAACAAAAAAATTAAAAGTTCGTATGTGAACCCATGGAATACTTTAACGGTTGGAACTTTTAGATTTAAAGACATGTTGGTTTAGAGACATAATTTAGACTTCTAAACTGTAGTTCAAGGTTACGATCTGCCTTAAAATGCCATGAAACATACAACAGGTAAAACAATGTTTTAAATATTACAGATTCCTTGCAAATTTAACCCTCGATATTTTCAATAATTATACGAATTTTTCAATAAATAAGACAAGTCATGTAACGATTTTGTAACGAAAACTCCCCAATGAAAATACCAGATATGACCACATTACTTCAATCCTCAGCAAACACGTCATTTCCAGGCATGCCACCAAGAACAAAACTTTTCTCAGAGTTCCCATATGGCAAGGCTCAGCCCATCTTTCAATAAATGTGTAAAAATTACCTCAACTCAAGGAACATTCATTTGTCATTGAAACATACACTTTCCGCAGGCAAAAAGAGGAGATAGGAACAATCTCTAGGTTGCTGATAGATGCCAAGATGTGAATCACTTGTACAAATGCATACTAAGTACATTTTTGATAGGTTAGGTATGTTGAACAGACGTCCCTTAAGAGAGTCTACACATTTTTAACAGGTTAAGTATGTTGAAGAGACTTCTCTTAAAAGAGTCTACACGGTGGCCACCTATACCCATTATGGTGCCTAGAATACACTTACTCAGTCTTATCGTTACACGATTCCGTCCTTTTAACGAATTCAATCAGCCGCTTCAACGAGACTGATCCTACTATGCGAATACTCGAAGAAGTAATTCTACAGAAATCTGAAACGCATTCTTCGAAGTGCCGGACATTCATCAGGAAATGACTCTTTCTTAGTATCTACAGTGCCTTCAAAAATTGTTGAGTAACTCCACACCTTGTCGCCATGTTGCGTATGTCCTTTTTTAGAGTCTCACTAAGTTCCATAGACTTCTTTTCCCGAGTGTTGGGGAAAGTGACCGTGATGTTCTAAGGGTGTTCAGATTAGCACAACTGCTATAAATTAATAACTGATCTGGCTCTCGCTGTAAGTTTTGAAAACAGGAACCCTAAAGGTGCCAGTATGCCTGGCCTTAAACCCTGCCCGAATTCTTGCCATCTGAGATTATCTCTTCCCTCACTCGACTGCTTCCTCATTCAGCCAACATCAGTTCATTTCAGTATTGATGCTGTGCTGTAAGGGAGACTCTAGGGTTGATTGACATTCTTGAATATAAATATTTTGTTTTGGTCTTTATCGAACTCCGGTCTTTTATTCCAACCAGATAGAAGACCTGTTTCGAAAAATCCAGTACCATCATGCTCATCAGCTTTGCCGCGAGCTCAATTGCATAGATCTTGGCTTCAGTAGCTCTCGGCTGCAGTAGCCTAGAAACCCGTAAGCTTCTCTCAATTCGAGTTGCTAAAAGAAGATGCTAGATTATGTTCTTAATAAAAAATTAAAACTACTTTTGCATGAATTTTGTAATGCCCTATACAACATTCCACTCATTGAAAGTGCTAATAAATTTCGATAGTTTTCTCCATATGACTACTGTAAACTATGTGCCTTAGCAATAAATATTACGATATAAAGAATGCAGAGTTGATGTTGGCCGGACCGTTAACCAGCTCTCGGCGATTTTGAAGAAATCAGCTGATTTTCTGACGTAACCAGGGTAATGACAGCGGCTTGTTTACGAAAAACTGAGATTGTGTTGGTGATATATAATACGAAAAAAATCGACGCAGCCATTCCTCACGCTATTCGTTCCCCGCCTAAACAACGACTGATTAGACGAGTATGTGAATACGTGGAAATTAGTGGGCACAACTCTGCTACCGAATTCCCTATGTCGCGGCAGTCGAATTTACTCTCACTGTTTTACTTCAGTTGACCAAGGATGCTTCATTTTTGAAAGAACATTTAAAGATAAAGGTGCAGTTGCCGACCTGTTCCGCTAACAAAACTTCGTTAGGAAATTTCACCACTTTAAACTAATTAGAATCAGTTTAGAGCCAATTGGATTTTGGTCATAAAATTTCTCATCTTCTAAGCTCATAGCTTTTGACATACTGAAAAGTAGTTCATACACCAAAGTAGTTGGTAATTAAAACTTCTACTGATCAAAAGTTGATGAACCACACAGTTTTCTTTTTTTTCAGTGTACTGGCTGTAAATCATTGACTGCCCGCCGGCTTGACTGCTTGGCTGCCCAATTTTTCTGACTCAGAAGCTAAAATGACTATTATTATGTGGTTGATGTTAGCATTGCAGTTGTTGCAGTTACGTGTAGTTGTAGAAAAATATAGCAACAAAAACAAGAGTGAATGCGTGCTAACATTAATTTGATTGAAAAGCCCATGGAAAATGCAAAGCGGCTAAAAATCGCGGAAGTTTCTGCCTGGCTTAGTACTGCAACACGCACATCTAGACCCGTATACACATACAATATGTATGTATGTGTATATGTGTGTATGTATGTTTGAAGGTATTTTTTCTTGTTTATGTGCACACGTACATCACCTGCCATGCGAAAAAATCTTAACAACAACAATGTAAGCACAGAGACCGCGTAAGCATCAAATGGAGGCGTAACAATGCGAAAAAAGCGCAACTCCGCAGGCTTGCAGCTGAATAAGTAAAAGGCAAAATGTGTGGTAAAATGAAAAAGGCAGCATAAACTAGCCATAAAAGCAGCTGCAAATAATGGGTAGGTATTTCAGCTTGCAGTACCCGGCAGGCAATGCACTCGCCGCCGCAAAGCGTGCGATATTTCGACGTTGTTGTTGGAATGTTATTTTTGGTTTTCCCATTGTTGTAGAGGCTTTGCTGCATTTTTCATGCCTATGGATTGTAGCAGCCTAGTAATTCAAATACTTCCATGCAATATGTTGTACGATGATAAGGAAGCCTATGTGGATTTTGTTACTATTTTACATAGTTTTTTGCAGTTGCATAGTTTTCTCGCTTTATTGTATTCATTGAGCTGCATTTTTGTACTGCCTGTTACGCGGCTCATAATTGGCTGTTGACGTTTTTTTTTCTCCCATCTTTTCATCATTAACATATTTTATGCGGCGCGAGTTTAACAAAAAAAAAATGTTTTTCTACTTGTTGGCATAGAAAACTCGCAACTCTTATCGATAGAAAGAGATAGGTAAGCAAAAAAAAAACAGCGATGGCGGTAAAATGTTACTAAGGCATCCAACGCGCCATTGTTGCCGTAATATCGTGGGTAACACCAGGCTACTCAAGCCTGCTACTTTGCTGATTTTTCTTGTTTTTAACCACTAATTGAGGTTACAACATGAATTTATGCAAACTGAGACATCAACGCTTCTCAGCTTGGAAATCAAAGTACACAAGCCACTCTTTCCTTGCAATTATCTGGATATTAGCAATTCACGCTGAAGGAGAGTGTGTGGCAACATGACAAACTACAAGCTAAACGCTGCCATCTATCTAGATTGTAGTCTGCTGATCGTTTTAAACGCCCACCATAAACTCAGCGCTGCTGCTGCTGTTGATTAGTAGGCTTAAGGCCACTACAAAATTTGTTCATAGAAGAAAATCAGATGAGAAAGTCAGAGGAAGAAATGTCTACATTGACGGGCAGCAATTTTCCGCAAATTAAAGTTGTGAAGGTTTCCTGGGAAATTTTGCATCACAATGGACTAGAAAATCGTTAATAGCTTGAGAGAAATTCTTTTTATCAAAGAGCCTATGGAAATATGTGGTTTCGAAACTGTAAATGCCATTGAAAAGAGTTATTAATTAAAATGTAACGGAAAATTTTAGAAAGCAAACATTATTTAACTACTAAAGGAAGTAGTCTTAATTATTTAAATAACAAACTTTATATAATACTATTTTTCTCATGAATGCACACCAAGTTGCTGACTTTTTTAACTTTTTAATTTAATATTTAATGGCAAATCTCTTGAGAAACCATTAAAAGTCAATGAACATAAATTTGATGGCGCCTAAATCTCTGGCAGGTGTTTAGAGAATAACAGCCGAAAAAGGTCTAGGTTAGCAGGCCCCATCTGTTCGCCAAGCGTTAGCAAGTGGCGAATAGGTAAAGCAACTAGTATAAATCAACATATCTTGACACCACTGGAGTAGAACTGTCTACAGTTAATGCGTTTGTAAGATAGTGAGTTATATCAGTTATATGTAAGAACTATAGCCATACTCGCTAGCTGCAAATTTTCCCCAAAAACTTTGTTGTTGCTTTCATATGCAAATTTTTCGTTTAGTTAGTCGAGCAAAAAAGTGACGAATAGAAGAGACCAAGACTGTGTTTGGCAGGCAATAGGCTGCTCCAATTGGCCAAACACTCAATTCGGACTTCTGCTATCAACAGCTGGGCGGACTGAATCAAGCGGACGACCAGAGGCAAACAAATAGACCAATAGGAAGAGTGTAGTACTCCATGCAGATGCTGCGAGTTGGTCGAGTTTAACAAAGGCGTTCCTTTCTCGGTGGGCATACCAAGTGAAGGCAAGTCCTTCTCCAACATTACTTTTGAACGCAGAGGAGACTTTCCTCTTTCTCTGCTACCACCAGCTGGTACCGCTTTGAATACTTTCACAGCCGGCGCGTTTGTATCCATTCGGGCGACATGACCCAGCCAACGAAGCCGCTGGAGCTTAATTCGCAGCGCTATGTCTATGTCGCCGTAAAGCTCATGCAGTTCATTCTTTCATCGCCTACGATACTCGCCGTCACCAATGTGCGAAGGTCCACAAATTATCCGAGGATTCTCAGAACCGTCGATCGCTTTAAGATATTTATAACTCCAAACCCCCAAGAGCTCTTCAGAACACAGCCATGTATTTAGGGAGGTAGTATTTCCTCTCTGCGCAAGCAAGTTATGGTAGAAAGCATATACAGGGTAGTCCATATAATGTTTTGTTTTTAAGTCACATGTTGTTTTGACAGTCTTAGCTTTTCTCACTGGAAATCTTGAAAGCAAGTCAGTATCATAAATCTGAAAAATTAATACCCTTACGTTTGAACAACGTCGTGAAATATTAGAAACTTGTTTTCAACCCTCAGCAGCGCGTTTATTTAATACAAATCAAAATATTATTTTCCTGCAAAGAATATTTTTAACTCGGTGGCTATGTTAACAAGCCAAAATGCCGCATCGGGGGTTCCGAAAACCGGAAGGAGTCATCGAGAAGCCGAAACATTCTCAGAGAATGAGATTTAGTTACGAATTTAACGGAGATTTAGCTAGATTTTGAAGCAGTGGCCCATTTTTTCTTTCCGTGAGGCGTGTTAAATGATTACTTGTGGCCGAAATTTTATGACATAGACAAAGTTTTGGTTTCAGCAATACTGCGCCCCATGCCACAGTCCATGTTCCATAAATAACAGGAATGTTTTCCTTTTCAAATAAACCAATAAAATATCAAAAAAATTGATTCCGGCTATTTTTTTTTTTTTTATTTTTAAAAAGAAAACACTATATGGACCACCAACATTTAAAACTCACCAAATCATTCTATATAATAATCGTTCTTGTGATACATTAATAGACTCTATAGAAGCCAAAGTAGCTGGAAATTTCAAAAGCAATAAATGAGTTTTCGGCGGCATATAAACAGGTAATTTGAGCTGTACAATATAGGACCGCATTATACACATTTCTTTAACCTAACCATAGCATAAATTTCCTACACCTAGAACAAAAGTTGTCATTTAGTAGCTGATTTCAGAGTACTGAATACTCGAAAAAAGCGCTCATAAAAAATACCTGTGTCTCCTTTTATGATTGATGATTTTACTTAGTTAATACTAATTAAAAACGATAGATTGAATAAATTATATAATATTAGAAACTGTAGGTAGCGCAAAATGCTCGATAAACTGTTTTGCTCCGCTCCAAGCTACGTTTCGTTACTGCTAGTAGCTCATAGCCATAGTCAAAAAAATTTGTAAGTGCTGTCTGTAGTTGAACTAGTAAGAAAGAACTTGGTGTCGACCGGAGCGCTACTTGTAAAATTATTTAAGTGTGCTCCGGCTATCGCTATTACTCTCGCTTCTGTTGCTTTGCTGCTACTCCTTTAAGTGTTATTTAAGCCTGTTCGTTTTTGTTTTCTTGGATACTTTTTTTGTGCGTTTTTGTGGTGCTGCATTGAAATTATAACTGATACATACATTTTGGCAGGTAAGCGCGTGATTATACGAAAACAGAGGATTGTAAAATACAGGCTAGCAAACACAATGGAAAAACCTAAAGAACTCCTTGGCTTTTACAAGTGATGAGATAATTAAAAATTAAAAATATAAAATTGAAAAAATATTGAAAATCATTGAATTATTAGCGAGTTAAACAATAACAATAAAAATTTTGATTTCTGTTGTCCGTATGTACTTTCTTTCAGAGCAGTAGTGAGAGCAAAAATGAAAACTACGACATAGCGGAGCAAATTCAATCGCTGACCCTAACGATCGATCCATAATGAATCTTAGCTGCACGAGCCAATTAAGTAATATTCCTAAAAATTTGGAATTGAAAAGCTATTATGAAACTATAAACAAAACGCGTGGCGTCCAAAAATATTTCCACTTTTTAGCAAATGTGCGAAAATGCTTATAATTTCATTACATATTTAGCTGTACGAGTACGTAAGACATATCTCGTTTGGGGCGAATACGCAAAATTTTATGCAAAGGCACTACATAGTAAAACTTTGTCAATCAAAAAAAACATAGAAAAAATTGCTATATAAGCTTATGAATGTACATACATATGTACTATGTATGCATATATGGAGATACCTTTATTGCTTACAAATTTGGTTGGCCCAATATCGTCCATCAAAGTCAATTAAGGTCAACAAGTTAAGGCAAAGAAATGTAGCAAAAGTCTGCATTGATTTGTCATTTCATCAAGCGAAAGAAATGAAGCAAATAAAGAAGGTGGCCATGCTAAAAACGTACAAAACTTTACATTTTACAAGTCCATGATTCAATTGAAGTCTACATATGTATGTATGTATTAATAGATTTGAGCTCACAGGCCTAAGGCTGCAAATTTTGATATTTTTGTTTTTTGCTTTGTCTACAAGAAAGAAGTTTATGAAGAAAAAACAAATATTTTTTTTTATTGAAGGCAAAATGCTTTCAAGAATGTGTTGAAATGAAAATGTTGTAGTAGCATAACAAACACAATACATACACATTTCGGGAGTGCTGCTGGTGCGATAGGCTTTAGTTCATTCCGGAATCTCTTTACTCTACTAACTGCGAGTATTCAGACATCTTGCTTTGCTTCTCTATTGAAAAGTTTATTAAGATAATCATGGAGGGTGAGAATTGAAAGTATCAAAAATTTTAGTAGAAGCATAGCACGAAAGTTTGTTTTGATATTGAGAAAGTACACCGTTAGAGGAAAAAATTATCAAAAATCTAGGAGAATTTTGGCGCATTTACTGTACTAAAATCTAATGAGCTACAAAACTTCATACCCAATTTTTTCGTCCCAGCGGACCGAGGAAAACAATACATCTGCCGTAAGGCATGCTTGTTGAAAGAAGCGACTAAAATCGGGCAGAAGAGGAAGGGGATTCGGCTCGAAAGGCCTCACATGTCAATGCGGCAGAGCTGTAAGGCTCATCAGGATCGAGACCAGTAAGATCCTGATTACGATATACTGGAAAATATTTCAGATTAAACAGTCTATGGGTTGGTGAAAGTATTATTCTCAGTACAAAATGACTGATAGGCTAATGCTACATTCGGCTCCGTCCCGTTAAAACTCTGGCAAGTCTTCGAGTACGTTCCTCACACGTCACCATTAAGTTGGTGATGCAGGCTCAGTTGAGCAATCCTGACTAGTTCTTGTCCTGGCTCTGATCTATATTGCCCATGTAGCGTAGATTCAGCCATTGCATGTCCTCCCTCCTTGTATAGATAAAGGTGGCGACACTTAGGGAAACTGCACTTTCGTGTGAGCACTGCGGTCTGAAGTCGAAACTCAAAAGAATTAAAGAGGAATAACAAAAAGCAAAAAGAAACATCCGAGGGAAAAATAGAAGAAGGATGGTCGAAATGTCAACGTGGATCCAGGAGCACTCATCAGAAGAAATAGCCTACCGTACTGCGTTCAAAAATGGCAAAGCTGATGATAGCTCCGCAAACACACTAACATCAGTATTCAGAGGAAGGATACCTCCAGTACCAGCATTGGAGGGCTATAGACGCGCAGTATACGCCAATCAGCATCCTTGCAGCGACAGAGCGGCTCGCCACTCCCATCCCAATATAATTTTTTTTTTTTAATTCTGATTAAAAAGTTATAAATTTTGTATGAACATTTGTCGAATTTTTATAAATCTTATGCGAAGTTTTAAACTTTAGTTTATACTCTTATGATATTTATTGTTGAATGAACCAAGGTGAATCTATTAAAGGTGGTGTTGGTAAATCAGCTGACTTGTTTTTTTTCTTTCGCCGTGTCCATGTGGCTGTCAGCTCAGAATGAAACAAGGCGAATTCATTATTTGTTTTCTAGTTTCTCAATACTTTGCTTTGACAATCAAACGTACAGAACATTGTTGCTGGCCTAGTGCCACCACCTTTAATGAATGCGCCTTGAAATGAACTATATTTTCATAACAAATTTAAGAGAATAAAAAAAAAAAACAAAAAAAAAGTAGTCAAAACCAATGAAAATATCGCGCTGCTAATTAGGTGCGCATTATCGTCATATGTTGCTCTCTTGAAAATGCCTTAGAATCTGCAAAAAAGTACACCTTTATGATTCAATTTGCAATTATTGCTTTTCACAATAGTTTCTTATTTCCACATGCACGTTTTGTTCCCATGTAAAAGTCCTGCTGAATTAGTCATCACCACTATGCGTTCACTGGATATTTGAAAAAACATGAAAGTGCTACCAAGCAGAAAAACAAATGGTCTGCCATCAAAACCACAAAGTGATCGCATTGACCGATACGTATGCCGTTGTGGAATACCAAATGTACTGAGTCACGTGACCACACAAAAGAAAACAACTGGTTTATGGAAATCTGCGACATGCATACAATTATAAATGTAGCCGCGTGGAAGGCAAACGCATAAACATATTCAGCTAAAAAACATAGCATAAGCCACCGACTGAGATGCCTTCCTAACCAGTTAATGACACACTCATCAAGAGCGTGAATTCCGGGATTTGTATAATAATTGTAAAAGTTGCAATAATTATTTCATTAACTTCAAATTAAGTTTAATAAAAAACCGAACAAAAATGGTGAGCTGTTAATTTAATTAATTTTTCTTCTTAATTTTTTTGCAGTTTGGCAATTAATTGAAAGTAAAAGAAGCAGGAAAGTCTGAAGAAAAACAAAGGCATTATCAAACAAAATATCAATCAACCGCCCACAGTAATTAAATTGACATAGAAGGCTGACAGAGTTGAACTGAGAAAAATATAATAAAACCCAAAACTAAATACAATTGAACTCAATTCGCTTTATTTTGAAGCCAAATCCAAGCGACAAAGTCCAGCAGCTGGTACGACAACGTCACAGCATATCAAACTCTACGCTAAAAGACAGTAGGAGGTAAAAAAAAATCGTTGAAAACACAAACACACACACACAAAATGCAGTGCGGCCTAGAACAAATGAACGATTGCGAACGTTCGCCGAACCGGACCAATCTGCGCGTCAATTTCAATGAGAAGGGTGCTGAGGTGAAGGAACGACGCGAAAAGTTCCTCACCGCCAAGTATGGATCACATCAGATGAGCCTGATACGTAAGCGTTTGGCGGTTGAGATGTGGTTGTACGATGAACTGCAGAAACTCTTTGATCCACCGGTAAGTTGAGAGCACATAGAGGAAAGAGAGTGAGCAACAGTGCAGATGGTCACTTGTGTTATGATGTTGCTAACAACAATTATTATGGTTAATTTTCATGTTTTTATTGATGTTGCAGAGTGAGGCTATCGATGTGGATATTGATGAAATTCTAGATATGGACACTGACGACATAAGGAGATCTCATTTGATTGTAAGTTGATAAACTTTTGCCAAAGGGGTTTGCAATTTGCTACGTATAATTTTCACCCCAAAGAACTTTTACTGTATATTTTATACACTTTTCATGTTCACTTTTTGCAATTTTTTGCATTAGATTAGATTTATTTTTTAATTAGCTTTTAAATGTGCATCATAGATTAAGTCTTTTAATTGGTTTCTTATCTCATTGTATAATTTTACAATTAGAATTATTTCATTTTTCTTATTCAGTATCACATATTTCAAATAAAATAGTTAAAATTTAGTATGCAATAAGTTAAAACCAAACAGGATGCTTAATAGAATTAAATATGGGATCGAAGCTAAGGTTAATTGAACGTACTTAACCCTTCGTTTGGTACATGGGTCTAGCGGGATCTTTTTCGAATTTAATTGTGAATATATTAAAATATACAGAGTACACCAAATAAGACCCTCCAATAGGGTATTGTAATCGTTGCTGATCTTGTGGTAGCAGTGCTTATCTAATTTAAATTTTAAGACTTAAAACAGCTTTAAAGTTCTCCATAATGTTGTTCGGTTAATGCCCAACTGGAACGGCCGGAACGACGACGAGTTGAGACAGATGGATAATTTTGGAAATTAGCTGCACATCTTCCAAGCTGTCTACAACGCTAATATTTCGATGAGCCACTCTTCCAGAACAGTTAGCCACTAAACTTCGCTCCTCAAAGCTTATGAGGGCTGAAGGAGCTGATCTTGAATTTAAATCGTGAATTTAGCGATATTTCGATACATCATCACAATTAATTGTTGAAGAGAATCGAAAAAGTGGATCAATTTATGCTTTAATATGTACTGTAGGTGATATATGGGCTGAAAAGTCTCAGACCTAACAAAGAAAACACGTTTTTTTAGCTTTATTCATCGACGTAATTTCCATCAACAACAACGCAATCATTCCAGTGCCGCTCTAACATTTCAATACCACTTTTGTGGAATGTTTTATCTTTTGCCACAAAATAGGCCTCCGTTTCAGCGATAACCTCGAGTGAAATTTCTTACCAACGAGCAATTTTTTAGGTCTGCGAACAGCCAGTAGTCGCTAGGAGCCAAATCTGACGAATACTGGGGGTGTGGGATCAATTAAAAGTTCATTTCATGCAGTTTTGTCATTGTTTTGATTGACTTGTGAGACAGTGCGTTGTCTTGATGAAACAAAGCAGTGAGCAAACGCGGCACCTACTTTGAACAGAGCTTTCTCATAGTCAAACGCTCATGCAATATAAAGCCAACAACTTATATTGATATCTTTACGATGTCAGCTAACTCACCCAACTTCACTTTTCGATTATTCAAAACGATTTTGTGTATTTTTTTATGTTTTCTGATATTACCGCCTCATTTGGATGTCCACTGCGTTGTGCATCATCGGTGTCTCTACGACCACGCTTGAAGTCAGCAAACCATCGTTTTATTGTTGTTTCTGATGGAGCGGAGTCCCCCTAACACTTTCCATGCCATTGTTTTGCTTGAACGGTATTTTTTCCCATCAAGAAACAGTGTGAAATAAAACACGAAATTCTTTTTGATCCATTGTTTTAAAAATAACAAAAGTAGTGTCACTCTTAGCATAAAAACTCACGAAATAATGAATAGAATATCATGAAATTTTAACAGCTGTCTTTTTAAGGTTAGTATTAACTGAAAAAGATATGCTATAAACCTATATGTTAGTCCCGGGACTTTTCAGTCCATGTGTTGTTGATCAAAAATTTACCAGAATTCAATTGTAATTACAAAAAGAAAGAAAAGCGCAGTTATGTTAGAAAATAAAAAAAGTGTTTGTTTTTAATATTGGTTATATTAGGCACTTAACTGAGCTATCTTCATGAAATTTTAAGCATTTTTTTTATAAAAAAAAAAACAAAACATTTTTAACTTGTATCTTCCATACAAACCGTATAAGAGTCAGGTCAGACTCATTGGATGAGAATGCGTCTGTCGCAATATTGGCCAAACAGAGGGTTAAATGAATCACCTATTTTGTACATATTTCATTTTGCACATATTTTGCATTACACCTTTTTATAACTATTGCCTAAATTTTCGTTTCTCTTTTAGCGGCTACTGTCAGTCTGCAAGCGCCCGCAATCCGACATATCCGTAAGTTGTGTATATTTAAAATTATTTTAATAAAACAAATGTTTTAATTCCGTATTCTTCCACAGAAATTCATTAGTGATTTACTTGATCGTGCAAAAACGCTGTAAATTAGCTGCGCTGGCGCATTTGTTACTTTATTTTTATGTTTAATACAAAGAAAAACAAAAAACAAATATATAATATATTTTTTCTAAGTTTAGTTAAAGAGCTAACTTTTTGAACGTAAGTTGAGTTTTGTTAATAATTAAATTTTTGAAAATTCTGCATAAATGTTCGATAAATCGATTTTAATTTAATTTAATTTAATTTATTACTAAAATATATCATATGAAAAAAACTTGCATAATATTTTATACCACGACGCATATAATACACACATACAAACATTAGCTTGTAATCAGTTATTTAGAAAAAACACACAGAAAGATATAAAAAAAATGTGTAGTATAACCAAAAAATATTCACTCAAATGCAAATATCTGTAGCTAAGTAAAATACAAAAACTCAAAGCAGAATTATAATCGCAGTAAAGTTAAGTTAATGTAAAAGATGACTAAACGCATGACAAAAAACGACAAAAAGTTAAGTAAACCAAAAAAGATGTATAAAAATAAAATTTAAACGAAAGTAAAAAGATAAATAAATTTTATAGCACCCAAAAACTCAAGTCTTCAGGAGTTTGTATGTTTGTATTTGCAAATACGATTAAAATGTTGAAAATGAATTGCAAACACTGAGAAAAAAACAAAAGTTCACTATCATCAAATCATCTCGCAAGATTCATATAAAATGTATGCTAGTAAATTGTAAAGGTTTTGAAACTATGTATTTTTGTGCGCAAATTTTAAAATACAAAGAAGATGGCAAGCACTCAGTTATAACTTTGAATTATTGAAAAAAATACCAGTATTTATTTTTCCGCTATTTTTCAATTCATAAAAGCCGAAGCATTTCCAGGCCACCTTTACAATAAATAAAACAAAAAACAATTATACAAAATCTTTTTGAACCTCAATAAAAACTGCCCTTTATAAACCACCAATTTTTCAAGAATAGATTATACTCCAACTCTCAAATACTTATAGTTTTCAAAACCAACTTTAGAAACGTGCTATCCAGTTGTATTTCACATACATATATTCATGCCACATTGGCAAACAGAATTAGTTCTGGTAGTTTTTGAAGATCAAATATATACAAGATGTATGTATATTATTTGAGGTTAGATTTCAAAGGATCTGCAATTGAGTGTTGGTAATTTGAAGCAATCTAACGTAGTGTTTATCCAACTTATACGAATTCATTGCACAGAATTTTCATAGGGATATTTTACAATCTACATATTTGTATGTAATTGCTTAGTAAGTTTATGTAATGTATTATAATTTTTCCCATTTATTAATTATTGTGAAAAATATGGGTGAACGAAAATTTGTAAAGTAGAGTTGATCACCAAAATATATAAGAAAGCTCAGGTTCACTGCCAAATGATGTATGTATATATAAAAGGAATACATATAAAAATGAGTTATGTAGGTGTGTGAAATAAATAAAACGAAAATAATGTTTGAATAAATTGAATGTCGATAAAAGTTGTAGACTTGCAATGTGTGCAGTTGTTTTTATT
Source organism: Anastrepha obliqua (assembly GCF_027943255.1). Lineage (NCBI taxonomy): Eukaryota > Metazoa > Arthropoda > Insecta > Diptera > Tephritidae > Anastrepha > Anastrepha obliqua. The sequence goes on along the minus strand of NC_072896.1, from coordinate 111,537,230 downwards.
TCTTTGCCTTTGAGATATAAAAATATGAAGTATAAAAAATTGCTTTGTGTTTGTAGTTTGTAAGTTGGATGTGCAAAAATGCTTTGTAAATGTTAAAAACCGATCAAAATAAATGCAAGCTTAACACAATTAATACAGACAATGAAAGCAAAATGTTTCGAACTGTGTAAGATTACAGCTGATGGCTTGTGAACTGATTTTTATTTCAATTTTAATTAATTTGCCATAAAATGCACTTAAATTGAATGTTTAATTTAATTTCATCAAATTTTTAGATTTGTAAATCTATTTTTGTAGAATACATATTCATACTGATCAAAAATTATGTAAGTAGATTCACACAAGATTAAGAAAAAACTGCAACCCACTCACTTTTTAGATCATCAATCTTTGCTATTAGCATCGACTTCCTCTATTTACCTTTGCGCATATCGCCCGCATATCCAGAAACGGAATAACTATTATGGAAAGTGTGTACTATACATCGTTTACCTACTACTCTTTCATTAAAATACAATATTTCAATTAGTTAAAGTTCAATCAAACGCAACGCAGTGATTCATATAACCGTTCATGCACTATACCTATATGAACCAACAATGAGAACACCAACACTTTGTTGTTGTTGTTTTTTTTTTTCAATTTTTAGCAGACACGACAGAGTAGCAAATTCTTGCAAGCGTTAATATACGTAAACTCAACTGAAGATATTTATGCTTCAAACGAACACATTATTTCACCAACTCTTTTTCAATAGACTAAACACAAATTAACCGAAATTTAATATGGCAAAAGTTAAATTCACTTGAACGAATTTATTTCCGCAAAAAGCGACGCGTAATGGCGGGCCGAACAATGCATTTCCGTGCGTTACGGCGATTTGAAATACGAATAACACAGAGTGGTCAAAAAGCATTAAATTCTCAGAAGAAAAGAAAATATAGGAATAGTTTATAAATACATATTTCCATTACACGAAATTTCAATGAACAATTATCTAAATTAATAAAATAAATATTATATCATACACAACGTGTTGGCAGACCTTTTGTGTTTACTCCTGTCTATTGGCTGAGTAACTGTGATGCATACTCGTACAGCAAAGTATCCAGATCAATTGTCACAACACCACAACTCAGCTTTGTTTGTTTTAATTCAATCACGTTGTGATCTTACATATTTGCGAACTTCTGCTAGGCCACAGTTGATTTTTTGAAACTTTAAAAATTTAATTTTTTTCACAAATACCTAAATTTTGCTAATAATATTTTTAAAATATGTTACACTTTATATACATATAATAAAGATGGATTAATATACAATTAGTCGTACAGCCGCATGTTGCAATATACTTAATATATACTTACATACATACATTCATAAACATAAACATGCATATATGGAAATAATAATTAATTAAATACATACATATATTTGTAAGAAAGCTTAGAGGTACACCAAAAAAGCATAAGGATACATATTTTTTTTGCGGGATTTAAAGCTACATTCATAACGAATATCATATTTGAACTTTGCTATTGTACAGTTACGGTGAATTGATGTAAGTGTGCTCGTAGATTAATACAATCGAAATTAAAATGAGTATAAAGGAGTTCATTAACTCTAGTTGCAGATTTACTACCTGTAAAAGTGGATGCAAATAAGCGTTTTTAGTCATTGCAAGGCATACATACGAAGGCAATGTTAATGTATTTGTATATAAAGCGAAAATATGCCCCACAAAATTTGAAGTAAGACTTTTGGCGTTTTTCAAAGCTTTAATGTAATTGAATTACCCGCTTTTAATAAGCTCCAACACATTACCTTTATTCAATTCAGTTACGCTATGCTAATTTGGCCACAAATGCATGCATGGATGCCGGTTAAATTAAAACGCATTAAGAAAGGGTTACAGTAGCATCGAAATAACATTGCCGTTTTTTATAAAACTCTTAAATATATTCTTGCTCATAAAAAAGCTATCTCAACAACAAACACCACTTAAAAAACTATAAATGCTATCCTACAGCTAAAATAAAATACCAACTAGCACTTGAAACAATTTTCAGCAGGCCACTTTACTTCTCGACCTACAAACTTGACTTAACTTAACTTATAGCTATTGTAAGCCATCATGATTCATAGAAACTTTAATGCAAAATAAGCCAAATAAAATAAGACAAATATGGAAGAAAACAAAAAATAGTTGAAGATCAAAGTAATGGCTCATAAGTTTACCAGAGGTACTTATAACGTGGAGATACTCATATATGTAGTAGTTACGAATGGAAAAAAAAGTATTTTCTCTTTCACATCTCAAATTATGTACTTTGCTGTAACTAATAAGCACAGATTCAAAACTCACCAGCCCATCAAAGTATTCACAAATAAAAACATATAAATAAAAAGCATATTTAAAGCAAAAAACTGCACGCATAATTTTTAATTAAACCACAAAATCTATAAAACCAAAACTCACTTATCCTCAAACACTCTTAAGTACATACATACATAGTACGATAGGTTTATATTGAAATAAACATACGTATAATCATAGAGCAGAGCAAATGAAAAACGAATATAAAATAAGGTACGTCATAAGGATGAAACTTTGTAATTGCTAGGTAATTTGAGAAATTAAACATTAAATGCTTTGACAAATGTGTGGTTTTAACATTATTTAAAAAGAAAAAAACGAAAACAAAGGTGAGTATAAATTCTTGAATGAAATCTAATGTTATTTCTTCACGGCCACAAAATGCCGGAACGATTTTCATAACAATTGCTGTGTTTTGGTATTCTTATGAAAGCTCAAAAACTCAAAAGCCCAACCCATCTCAATTGAGAGAAAAACTGTGAGCATCATACAAGAGATCACAAACGAGCATAGCTGTTGAAAAGCAAACAGAAAAAGTGATAAATGTATGCCGCACTGTATGTGCGCAGGGATCAATCTAACAAGAAACTTCCACCTGGAGGATATTTGTAAAACTATCCATTAGTACTGGCAGCTTTGTTTAGGCACCAAACATGCCAGCGCCCATGCTGTCGGATATTTTCGAGCCAACTATGTACCAAGGCAGTGAGTTAGATAAGTGGGAGCTGCAGGTGCAAAAATTTCATATTGTAGTAGGAAATCACCTTCGCTTTTCCAAAATCTTGGCTAGCCATGTTTGACAAAATTTCATCTATGTATTTACCAAGGCATATTCAGACATGGCAGTAGACCAACAAAGATTGTTGATTGTTAATTTGATTATCAAAGAAAAGTATAGGCAAAGTAGAAAACAAAGAATGAATTCGCCTTGTTTCACTCTGGGCTGACAGTCAAATGGACACAACGAAAGAAAAAATAAATAAATCAGGTGATTTACCGATATCGCCTTTAAGGGATTAGGGGTAGTCAGAGGCCCGAAAAAATGATGATTTTCACGAATTTTTTTTTTGCTACTTAATTAATTTATTTAACAAAAATAAAAACATAGCATAAAAACACCATGTTTTAACTTGACTTCACCAAAATTTCAAAAAAAAAAGTAATAATTGCAAAAGTTATCGCTGTTTGTGTGAAGCCCGTTTCTCCAGAAGTCCCTTGCGGTGAACATCACAAGTCCTTGCAGATTCATCAATCGGACAAGAAAAATTAGTTTTATTAATAGATAATCTTGTGCCTGATCGAAGCTTTTTTTTCAAAATGAACAAAATGGCGGCCTCAGAAAATTTTTTCCAGATTTTAGAAGAAAAAACCAACAGTTAATTGTTAAAAAAAAATCGAAATTTTTGAAAAAAAAAATCCTTCGATCAGGCACAAGTTTTTTATGTTTTTCAAAAGCTGTATAAATTTTATTGAAATCTACGTAGCGGTTTTTAAGTTACAGTGTTCACCAGTTTGAAAAACATAGTTTTGAGAAAAACGCATTTAAAGTTTTGCTATCGGCTCCGGAGCGGCCGAGCGCCCTTTGTTAATTGTTGAATAACTTGAAAAGTATTTGTCGGATTCACTTCAAATTTTTACACAATATTTTTAAAACATTATACTTTAAGAAAATGCAAAAAAACGAAAATCGATTTTTTGAAAATTCTGACTACCCCTAACCCCTTAATAGATTCGCCTTTGTATTTACCGGTTGATATTTAATTTTGTTAATTTCATTTTCATTAGCATATTTTCTAAATTTTTAAATAAACGTATTTTTATCCAATTTTTCAAAGGTACTAGCGTACCCTCGCCCGCTTCGCTAGACGATAAATTCAATGATTTGCTGAAAGAGAATAAAATTAATACGAAACAAAGCAAATTCTTTGATACAATTTCATTCGAACTTTATTGTAACACTTTTTGGTAGACAACGTTTTTGGTTTTTTCATCTTTCGCGTAAATAATGACGATGGTTTGCCAACTCGTGAGCAAACTACATACAATTGTCCATGAGAAAAAATTGGGTATTCTAAATTAATACCGCACATTTGTAGAGACTGTCTTTGCGCCTTATTAATTCTCATAGCGAAGGCAAGGCGAATAGGGAACTGCAAACGTTTCGAATGGTAAATCGGCCGGAATCAGTGGAATTCAGGGTATCGAAATGTCTTCTCCTTTGTACTTCCCTTTCAAAATTGTTGCTTCGATAACGTTACCCATTAGCTTCTTCACAGCGAGTCTGGTACCGTTGCAAAGTCGTGGCACATTACTATTGCGCAGCATAATAATCGGTGCTCCAATTTTTAATCGTAAATTATGAGGTGGTAAGCCTGGCAAATCGAGTGAGTTTAAGAATTCAGTTGGATAATTTACAACCTCATCTTGATCAGTAATAGTGTCCATTGACTTATACGCAACTATGTCACCAGGTATTTGATCTAAAATAGCTGAATTTATATCATTGACGTCCTTATTTTTCCCAGCTAAAATTGCTCTTTCGCTGAGTCAATCATGGTTTTTGTAATGTTGAACTATGTTTGGAAATACACTCTGTATCAATGCCTCTTTAGACTGTGCAAAAGTGCAGAAATTGTTAGGCAATGTTATCATTCCTGTTGTTTTTGAAAAAAGGTTTATTTTTTTTGGTTAAAAAGTGTTTTTTGAAGTTTTGAAAAACACTTCGCTCTAACAAATTTCTTCTCAGTTAATTGTTGAAAATTAAATATTTTGAAAAAACTATTTTTTTTTTAATTTAACGTTTTTGAGAAAATTCTGTTCTTGAAAAAATTTCATACTTTTGTAAAAGTTTAAATTGATTTGTTAAAAAAGATTTTTTTCCGCTTTGAAAAACACCCCCTCGAAAAAATGTATTCTCTATTAATAGTGGAATATGAAATGCTTTGAAAGCACCATTTTTTTTTTAAATTTTGTTTGGTTTTCAGAAAATTTTGTTTTGAAAAAATTTCATACCATTGAAAAAGTTTTATTTTATTTTATTTGTTTAAAATTTTTGAAATTTTTTTTTTTTGTAATTTTAGAAAAACACCTCTTCGTAGAAATTTCTTTTATCTTTTTGAGGAAAATTTGGTTTTGAAAAAATTTCATGCTTTCGAAATTTTTTTATTTTACTTTATTTCTTCAAAATTTTTGAAAACAATTTTTTTATAATTTTCGAAAAACACCCCTTTGAAAAAATGTTTTCTATGTGTCATAGTGGTATTCCATTAACTTTTAGGATTATAGTCAAATACTTACAAATATCTACGCTTTCACAAATAGCAACAATAAACAAATTTCCTCAAAACCAAAAAATTTACTTTTTTTCTAAAAAAAATTCTAAACAAACAACGTAATAAATTTAGAATTTTGTGTTCACGAAAAAACAGTATTGTTTTTATTGTATTAACTGAAAACCAAAATGTTGCAAAAAATCAAAACAAAACTAAATTATTTTTTTGTGTTCATTTGGTCCATATGTTCCATAAAAAGTTGATATGGTAAATAATATGCAGGGTCTGATACACGCAAATTTCCATTGACCATTATAGTGACAAAATTATCGATCACCAATTCCAATAGGATTTCAAAATCAGAGTTGGAATGAGTTGTTGTGTGGTGTACTTCTGAAAAAATGAGAAATAAACAAAATAAATCTAAAAATTCGAATTCTAACTTTATCTTGTGTATGTTCTTATTACCTTTGAATTTTTCCAATGAAGCACCATTCATTTTAAATTTTCCAAGAATTTTTTTTATCATTTCGCGTTTCTTTCCTTTTTCATTCGATTCCAATATTTGTTCATAGCCGAAAACAGCGTTTGCAAACGCATTCATTTCCATATATAATTGGTCAAAGAAAGCATTGCTCAATTGAATTGAAACATTATTTTCATAAATACTTAGGACCTTAACTAATGCACCTTGGTACATACCTAACGCAGATATTCATCGCGACCTTGACATCGATACTATTGATGAAACAATACAAAGCGCTAGCAGAAGACACATAAATAGACTATTAACGCATACAAATCCTATGATGAGAAGACTACCAAATAAAGAAAAATCTACCCAAAGTCGGCTTAACCGTCAAACACCAACAGATCTTGCAAAATCCTTGTAATCAATTGTCAACTAATCGTATATGTCATTGTTTGTTAACCACTTGTTTTTAAATAATATGTATATATTTCTTCAAAATGAGCTTGGGGGCATTGGCCCTTCAATATCACTCTCATTCCATCTTTTTGTAAATCAAATTACTTATTGTCTAACGACAGGTGTAATACTTTATGGAAGAAATAAAAAAAAAAAAAATTTTCATTCGAATCATTTGAAATTTCTGTATACAATAACGAAAAATTCAAAAAAAGTTGTACACATAAAATGAATGTCGATTCGAAACTTACTTTAATCTAAGAATCGAGCAAGTTTTGTTTTGTACAATATTTTGTTTTTTTCTTTTTTTTTTTATATGAAGAAAATATTTAAAAGAAATTTTTTTTTGCTAAAAACCTTCCCTTAGTGGATCCCTATAATATGAAAAGAGAACGAATAAAAACTACCGTTGTATGGAAATTGGGCATGCTAGCTAACCAATTTCAACAAATTTTAAATGTATGTGAGTCAAACTTCAATCTCCACCTCAATTTTTACCCGATTTCATGCAACGAATACAAAATTAGTGCTTAAAAATTGCAATGAATTTATTTATGCTGCGAATACCATCGTGGAGGATGGTTCCGTGTATAGAAGTCGACGGAAGTGGGGAAAATCTCTGATCGTATTCTCCTGGGAGGGCTTGGGACGATTCTTCGGCATATAGTACACGTAGCTCACAACAACAGGTATCCTCTGGGTAGCTTCCGAACACCCGTTTGGAAGCAAGCTAATGTGAGAAGGGAAAATAGTCCAGGAACTCTGATTGTGCTCTAGATTTGAAACCTGCCACTTAAAAAAAAACTCCTATTGAAAGTAAAAACAGCGCCTCGGATGAGAACCTCCAACTTTAACGATGACAACGGCAAGCGAACTGTATGTATGTAAAGGGTGATTCTTTAAGAGCTATAGGAAAGTTTTTCAAAGAAACACACGTAAAATTCAGAAAAATTCATGAAATTTTTATTTAAATCGATAGTACAGTCCATATAATTTAATGTTTCAAGATTATTTCATGCAAATGTTGACCGCGACTGCGCTTCAAATGGTCCATCCGCTTCCAATCGGTCCAATTTTGGCATACTCTTTCCAATTTGGCGTTATCTCACATATAAATGCTTTAATGTTGTCTTCGAATGCGTTAATTGAAGCAGGCTTGTCTGAATAGACATGAGCTTTAACATAGCCCCACAAAAAATAATCTAAAGGCGTTATATCGCACAATCTGGGTGGCCAATTGACAGGTCCCGAACGTGAAATAAAATGTTCATCGAACTCGCCTCTCAACAAGTCCATTATTACGCGTGGTGTGTGGCATGTGGCACCGTCTTGCTGAAACCAAATGTCATGCAAGTCAAGCTCTTGCATTTTGGGCAAAAAAAAGTTGGATATCATTTCACGGTAGCGCTCACCATTCACAGTTACGTTACGATTCGCAGCATCTTTGAAGAAGTACGGTCCAATGTTACCTCCAGCCCATAAACGGCACCAAACTGTGACCTTTTTTGGATACATTGGAAGCTCTTGCAATTCTTCTGGCTGATCTTCACTCTAAAATCGACAATTCTGCTTATTTACGTACCCATTGATCTAAAAATGAGCTTCGTTGCTGAACACAATTTTTCGATAAAAAAGTGGATCTTAAACTTTCTTAACAGAACACGCATTTTTTAAATAAAATTCAATGATTTGCAAGCGTTGTTCGTTTGTAAGACGATTTATGGTTAAATTATAGACCAAACTGAAGATGTTTGACAGTGAAAAAAACACAAAACATGCGCCAGCTGTTTAAACCAACTGTTTAAAAAGATAATAGCTAAAATATCACCCGTTATAATTGGCGCGTACACCCTTTTTGGGTGTTTGCCCGAGCTCCTCCTCCTATTTGTGGTGTGCGTCTTGATGTTGTTCCAGAAATGGAGGGACCTACAGTTTTAAGCCGACTCCGAACGGCAGATATTTTTATGAGGAGCTTTTTCATGGCAGAAATACACTCGGAGGTTTGCCATTTCCTGCCGAGGGGTGACCGCTATTAGAAAAATGTTTTTCTTAATTTTGCTTTCACCGAGATTCGAACCAACGACCTCTCTGTGAATTCCGAATGGTAATCACGCACCAACCCATTCGGCTACGGCGGCAAGCGAACTAAGGACAATAAATTGACAGTATGCCCCTGGAATGTCTAGCACTTTAATGGGGAAGGTGCCTTTGACCGGCTGGTTGATGTCCTGGTCACCGCCGTTCAAGAGATGCAGTGGACGGGACAAAGCAAAAAGACGATTGGACCACTCCTACAACTGCCATGTAAAGGAGCGCAAATTGAGTGTCCGACTTGTGGTGGTCTGCAACACCAGATTCCAGCACAAGGGAATTCATTAAGCTAAAATCATACGCCTAACTACGCAAAGAGTATTAGACATCGAAATGCTGCAATCGCAGCAGATAGAGAGCACAACGAGACGACATGTACGAGCAATGGAGCCACATTTCTCGTTCCCTGCGTATCGCCGCCTAAGAAAAAAATCGGATTTCGACTAGCCTCGAAAAAATAATTGGTACGATGAAGAACGTGACTCTGTACGGAGACCGACGGTGCGCAATACGAGCCTTGTGGGTCCGCTAACGGGAGTTGAGAAAGAAAAAGAGACGTATAATCCAAAAGAATCCGTAATACGTAAGTGTATAGAATTTGAGACTCTGGCCGATAAGAAAAACGTCTGGATATCCTGCCAGAAAGTTAGGTGGCATACAAAAGATTTAAAGACGCGTGCGTTTCCCTGTAGCACACAAAGACGGCAATCTGGTGGCCGACGGTCAGACCAAACTAAAGCTATTAATGGAACACTGCTCACATTTGCAGTGGATGCCTCAAAGAAGATGGAGATTTCGATTCCCCAATCATTAGCGACGGGACTGTTGTTCAGTTATCCGACCATGACGGACTGTCGACTGCGCTATCTAAGCATTACAGGGAGGAACTGTGTATGTGTGGAAGTATGTATCTGCTCATATCTCAAAATTTGGTCGGATGAATGCATACCTGCCGATTACAATTTAAATGGGTTTTACTAGACAGGGCTAGTATACTGAGCAGTTCCTGCTCGGATGTTATCGTAGGTCTCATCCCTGCAGACACCTGCTTGAGCCCGAGCCGCCTCCTAGACTACGCTGGCGAAATCCAGGACAAGACTGACCGTAACCTACTGGACCGGACAGTATTTAGACAGTCTATAAACGACATTCACCGGGAGACCGTTACCACCTTCTTGAACTCCCGTCCTGTGAATGCCGTAATCGGAGTCCAACCACCACCTATTGCAGATGAAGAGCTCCAGCTTCCCCGTGAGACCCGTGTAACACTGGCACAACTACGTTCTGGATACTGTAGCAGGTTAAACTCCTACATATCCAGAATCGACCCCGACATACCAAACACATGTCCGGCATGCGAAGGTACCCCGCACGACACTAACCACCTCTTCACATCCCCCCTTAAACCGACTCATCTAACCCCCCTCTCCCTCTGGACCCAACCTGTCGAAACAGCATGTTTCCTGGGCCTACCCCTAGATGAGCTAGACGAAGACGAACGATGATATGCCTACACTTACAGGGCTACCTATGCTGTTAACAACAACAACATTACAATTTAAATGTACTCTGTCCAATTTATAAGAAAGGTTAACACCGCTGTGCAAATAGGCAATGGGCAATACCAACAGCTGTGTCAGAAATGGGAGCGACCTCTACGAGCCATTTAATACCAAACGAGGTTTCAGATACGGTGATTCTTTATGACTCTTGTAACCTGATGCTGCTAAAGATTGTGTGAGCCGCAGACCTTAATCGCTCAGGCACCATTTATTATAAGAGCGTGCAATTGCTGGCGTATACCGATAATATTGACATCATCGGCATTAACAACCGCTTAGTTCTAGAAAGTGAATCTTGTGCTGAACGAGGACAAAACAAACAGTCGGTTCACTCGTGACTTAAAAGTTAGGATATTGAAATAAACGAAACTTAGTCGAAGAGACAGTTGTAAAGACAATTCATGTTTAACCGCCGTTAGGGTCGTTTCGTACGTATTAATTTCTCTGGCTTCGATTCTTTCGTGCATTACAACGAAATGTCAGCGCATTGCGAAATCCAATTAGAGAATTGCGCATGTAGGAGTAAAAAGTGTGTGTGCATTGCTATTGCCGTTGCAAAATTGTCTTGTGTAAGCGCCAAGTTAAAAACAATGTACCAATTCTACCAACAAAAAACTCTTCGGATATATTCAAACGGAAATTTCCTACAACTCGAAATACAGAAAACCAAATACCCTGAATTATCGTAGACGAACATAGATTCCGATAATAATAATAATCGGATTTTACGATAGATTTCAAAGAAACAAATCATTTTTTGTTTTTTTCGATAGTCATGGCAATACTTAACCTCATCAATTGTTTTTCGTCTACTGTGCTCGCCAATTCCGTCAAACAATAAGAAGAAGAATATAAATTTTGCATTTATATCCACCGGCATTTATATTACCGCTCATTGCAAATTAGAAGTGAAAATCAATATAATTTATAAATTCAGTTTGGACTACTAAAATTTACGGATATTTGTGTTCTAAAAAATGTCGCAAAGTCCCTTCGCTACCTCCAAACGTGGTCTCATCCAAATCAAACCGTTGCAAGCACAACAAAATACGAGTCGCAATGATCTCACGTTGTTGCCCAACGAATTGTCCCGTATTTTGGACCAATCGCAACGACAATTGTCACATAATAATTCCAGTGCATTTTTTGATCACTTCAATCTGACTGCTGGTGACGGCATGACCGCCAGTGAGCGTTCGGTTCTGGGCGACACCCATCACATGTGCTCGCTGAAAGAGAAAACAGATTTGCTATTTCCTCAATTCTTAGAAGTTTTACAAGGACGCACAAATGACTCGGAAGTTTTTGATACCATACAAGATTTGATACAGACGTGCGCTGGAGTCGCCGATGAGTTACAAAGAGAGCAACGCCAAGGAGCCAGTAACACCAAAGGCCAGATGAGCAATACGTTGTGGTTGGAGCAGGAAATGAAAACGTGGAAACTTTTATATGCGCTATACAAGGATCGTATAATGGTGCAAGCAGAAGGCGAAGGCATGGATTGTGAGATGCCCCCTTTGGGAGGTTCAGAGAAAGAGGTTATTACACAACTGTATGCGTGTAAGTAATCCGTTATTTTATAGATTTCGAGTATATCAAATGAATTTACGAATTTCTCACAGGCAACTCTACATTGCGTGAGTATCAGTTAATGGTCGACTGGCTTGAAGCTTGCTATGAGCAAAAAGATTCACAGCCACAGGTGGGTCATGTAACTAATCGCTCAGTGGGCTGGGAAAACACCCTCTTCAAGTTGCAAAATCGTCGTGATGTTGCATTCGGCACCGGAGTGGAAATTGTCAAGTCTCTAGATCCAGATGCGCCGATTCGTGAACGTCGCCCACTTCATGCGTTGGATGAGGAAGATAATTTACGCTTATCACGCTGTATTTTCACAGAAATACGTCAGGGCCGCATCGACGAAGCTATGGCACTTTGCAAATACAGTGGTCAAACTTGGCGCGCTGCTATACTTGAAGGTTGGCGTCTACATGAAGATCCTAACTATGAAACGCATATGAATACACGAGAAAAACTGCCAATTGAAGGTAACCCGCGGCGTGATATATGGAAGAAATGCGCCTGGTTGATGGCCGATTCGAAAAAGTTTGACGAGTATACACGCGCCATAGCTGGTGCTTTTTGTGGTCATCTCGACTCGTTAAAAGCGTTATTAAACGGCTCGTGGGAAGATCTGCTTTGGGCATATCTTAAGGTTCAAATTGATATACGTGTCGAAAGTGAAATACGCGCGTGCTGCATGAAAGCATATCAACAGCTACCGGACGGATATTGGAATGCAAAAATGTCACTAGAGCAGATTTTCGAAGAACTTTCTGTTAGCAATGATGCCACCGTTCGCGACTATGCCTGCAGTAAAGTTGGGACAATACAAAAGTACTTGATATTAGACAATATAGGGGAGCTATTGCAACACATGCGACATTGGGTGGAGGATGCCAATAATGCCAGTGATCTGAGCGAACCTCTTTCTCCACATCTTTTGCGCTTCCTAACCCATATTGTTCTCTTCATGCGTCAAATAGGGCGCGTTGATAAAGAAGAGACTGCAGATCGTATAGTTGCTGCATATGTGGAATCGTTGATTGACATGGGCGATGCACAATTAGTCGCTTTCTACACTGCAGCGCTTCCTGGAAAAATGCAAATGTTATTATACTCGAAATTCCTTGAAAGAGTCACTGAGACCACGGCCCGCTCGGCAGCGCTCACAGAAGCCCTTAGCGCTGGTTTGGATGTAGAAAATATTACACGTCACACTGTAGAGGCCATACGACAACGAATGCCAGTTGATGCAGACGAAGCTGATGCAGCGCGCGAAAAACTTCAAGTTGGCGATATTTCACCTTTCGACCAACGAAAAATCAGTGCGCTGGAGTGGCTCACTTTTTTGCCTACACAACGTGGAGAGCTCCTGTGGCAAGCGAATGCAATGATACGGACGTATGTTGCCGAGAACAAATCTGAATGTGTGCGCGCCGTTTATGAAATGGTGCCTACCGATTCACTATCGCAAATAATCAACATATTTGGATCGAAGGATAACTTCCCTTGTCGCGAGGAGTGCAGCATTAAAGAATATCTCAGTTATAAAGTATATTTGACAGCAATAGATAGTTTTAGCGATTGGTCCCGCCTACTACACAACCGTCCGAAGGAACCACAGCTTGTTGCAGGAGGTGCTAATTTCACCGAGCGCATTGCATCAGAGCACAAGGAGCAGGTTTATCGCGCTGAACTGAAACGCTGGGAAGCGAACTTGGAAGAGCAGAGTAAATGTAAGTTCATTAAATAAAAAAACTCACATCATATTAACATTTTTTTTGTCTAGTAACGCGAGATGCGCTTTTTAATATATTACTATTTCCTGAAAAGGGGTGGTTAATCGATCCGGATACACCCAAAGATCCCGTAAAAGTCAGTGAGTTGGATTGGGAAAATCGCCAAATACAGTTGGAGAAATTACGAAGTATCTGTTTGCCCGAAGTGGTGCTACTATTGCATAAAGTTTTGCATGTCGCCGGTGATTATCAAGGTTGTGTGAAACTGTCCGACGAGATCGCATCAGAAACTCGCCAACTTTACAAAGTGTATACGAAGCATAAGCTGGCTGAGTTGCTTTCGAAATTGGCCGAATCATCACTGGAACTTCTTAACAAGAAACTAGATCCTTGGGGATATGCGACAACACTCTAAAGTTTTGGATTAAATAATTAATCTTTTTGTTCGTTTTATATTTTTAAATGACCAATCATTTATTTGTAATTTGTAAGTGAATGTAAGTGAAGCAAGAATTGAATCCTATCAAAAAGGTGTTTGTAACTTTTTCCCCAAAATATTGTTTTAATGAACCGGTAAGGAAGTGCTACCCTGTTTTTGTAGAGCTTAAAGAATCATAGTCGATATTCATATTGAATTTCTTACTGAGCATTTAGTGCTGTCATTACTAAATAACAAATTATTGTGGTTACACCGCAACCAGGCGCGGAAAAGAAGGAAAATATATATCAGCTTTTGCGAAATGGTAATTGGTACAATAATATCTGGATAACTTTCGCGACGATCGGGCCCCTTTAAGGGGTTAGGTGGGTTTCAGAGGTTGAAAAAAAGGAGATTTTGACTATTTTTTTTTTAGTATATAAAATCATATATTTTATTTAAGCAATTCACTGTATCTAAGATACATATATAAACAGTATTTTGTGAAATTTTTATTTAAAAATTTCGAAAACTCAGCCGTTGGTACCTCATCTTCCTTGACGTCTCAAAAAAAATGCTCTTGCCGTGGACAGCATAGCTCATTATTGGTTCATCTAAAATCAGAAAACCAAACGGATTTCGTTAGTACATGGATAAATCTCGTTGTTGTACGAAGGAAAAAAAAATCAAAATTTGAAATTTTCGACATACATTGGCTAAAAAAAAATTGTTGTAATTAACAAAAAAAAAATCCTTCGTTCAATAACTAGATAATGTTATTTCAAAGATTTGTACAAAATTTGAACTAAATCGCTTCATAACTTTTCGAGATATCGTGTCCACCGACTTAAAAAATGGAGTTTTGAGATAAACACGTATACGAGCGAAGCGCTCAACTGACGTGGCCTAATGGGCGGAACTTCTGAAGGGTCTATCTCGTAGAATTTTACTCGGTTTGACTTAAAATTTTAGGAGAGTATTTTAAACATACTGTACTATTTAATGAGACAAAAAAACAAAATTCGATTTTTTGAAATTTTCAAACCCACCTAACCCCTTAACAGATCGAATTGTAAAAATAATTTGGTCAATATCACCGCCTTAGCCCTTATGTGAACACACTTTAATTCGTAACGCGTTTGAACTTAAACAAATGCAACTCTGTGTTGTTT
This sequence comes from Anastrepha obliqua, assembly GCF_027943255.1. Classification (NCBI taxonomy): domain Eukaryota; kingdom Metazoa; phylum Arthropoda; class Insecta; order Diptera; family Tephritidae; genus Anastrepha; species Anastrepha obliqua. The sequence goes on along the minus strand of NC_072896.1, from coordinate 111,522,105 downwards.
GGCCGCAAAAAAAAAACAAAAAATAATCGCTTGCAACAACAACAGCGGCGTGCATTAATTCAGGCAGCCAAACAACGCTTCAGGAGCAGCAAAATAATAACAACAAACACATAGTTAAAATGTGAATAACAAAAAGTTATCCTTTTTTATGCGATTTGGTTTCATTATTAAATTAAAGGCTACTTATATAGAATTTAGTATACAAAAGATTGGTGCGAAAAATGGTCGAAGCATAAAATTAGCGGAGTGCGGAAAGGAAATCTAGTGCAGAAAAAGAGAATTTCAAACGCAGTTCTTGTATTCCGTAGAATTATTATATAGCCGATATTTATGCATAATAAAAAGGAGATTGAATACATTGAAGTGTTGAAGGGTTGTTACCAAATCCCATCAACACGGTTGTCAAGAGAGGAGATGAATTATCTAATGCAATAGAAACCAAAAAAAAATCAAAGTAATTGGAATAAAGTGCTTGAAATACAAATAAAATATTAAAAGTTCAAACAGAAGGTGAGATTTGTGAAGTTTGGCATGAGACTAATATCTAGTACTAATTTGACAATATCATGAATGTGATTTTACCTGGTTTGCCCATGCCCATTCCGTTTCTAATTTCTATTTTCTTACAGCCTTACTTAAATACATATATAATTTGCAAACGCAATTATCAGTCGCAATGGCAGTTCAGTTAAATCCGTACAATATTCCAAATATGAATGTTCCACTCACCATAACGCCTATAATACCTGCCTTAAAAGATCTATCGGTTTCGGCGGCGCCACCGTCAAAACCAGATCAGCGGCCACCGCAACCGGATTTGACATTTCATTGCATGTGCTGTCCGGCATATTTTGTAAATCCTTATATCCTATACCAGCACATGAACAGCAAACATCCACTACCACCCGAGGCTGAAGAAGATAATAAAACAGCATCAGACGATGATGATCAAGATTACAGTTGGGTACTCGAGCCAGTTTGCGAAATAGTA